>NW_028274934.1:300000-503371 GCF_037043125.1 Eumetopias jubatus | reverse complement strand
ACAGGAGGCTACCTTCTTTCTGGAGGCCAGCAGCTGTACTGCACCCCAGGCAGGAACACTACCAAACAAAACAGGAATCTTTATTTGAGTTTCTGCATGGTAGAGGCTCTCCAGAGTCCCAGGGGTAAAGGAGCAGGACCTGCAGGCTTCCAGGGCTGTAGGAGGGACTTTGCAGAGAACCTCATGCTCCCTTATTTCTATCCCCCCTGCCCAACAAGTGTCCTCTTAACTCATGAGGCATCCTTTTTTTTCCCAATTTTTATTTAAATTCCAGTTAGTTAACACATAGTGTAATATTGTTTTCAGGAGTAGAATTTAGTGATTCAACACTTATATTTAACACCCAGTGCTCAACATGACATGTGCCCTCCTTAATACCCATCACCCATCTAGCCCATCCCCCACCCACCTCCCTCCATCAAACCTCAGTCTGTTCTCTATCGTAAAGAGTCTCTTATGGGTTAGGCCAGTGATGGGTATTAAGGAGGGCACGTATTGCATGGAGCACTGGCTGTTGTGTGCAAATGATGAGTCATGGAGCATTACATGAAGAACTAATGAAGTACTGTGTGGTGACTAACATAACATAATAAAAAAATAATAAAATAAAGTTCTTTTTTAATTTTTCTTTTATATATACATTATATATATAACATATGTGTATTATCTTTTGTTTCCTTGCACTGTATTTTATTTTAATTTTGCATATTTATAATATATATATTTTTTTCTTTACTATTTTGGGATCTACATTCTTTGTTTTAAAGATTTCATTTTTTAAAATATTTTATTTATTTGTCAGAGGGAGAGAGCCCCAGCAGGCAGAGGGAGAAGCAGGCTCAATGCTGTACCAAGGCGGGACTCAATCCCAAGACCCGGGAATCATGACCTGAGCTGAAGGCAGACACTTAACCTACTGAGCCACTTAGACATCCCAGGATCTAGGTTGTTTTAAGCAACAAGCGAAAATATACCCAGGGTCTAGTTTATTGTTTTGTTCTGTTTTACTCTTGTTTGATTTTTTTTTTCTTGTTTTGTTTCTATTTTCTTCTGGTTTGTTTTGTTTGTGTTTTTCTGGTGTTGTTGTTGGTGTTTTTGTCTTTTCTCTCTCTATCATCTATTCTTTTCTGGACATAATGATGAGCCAGAGAAGCTCATCCAAAGAGAAAAAACAGGAGGCAGTACTCACTGCCAGAAATTTAATCAATATGGATATAAGTAACATGTCAGAACTAGAATTCAAAACAATGATTATAAAGATACTAACCAGACTTGAAAAAAAAAAAAAAAACAAAGGCAGCAGAGAATCTCTTACTGTAGGAATAAAAGAATTAAAATATAATCAGGCTGAAATTACAAATGTTATTACTGAGATGCAGTCAAAAATGGAGACTCTAACTGCTAGGATAAATGAGGCAGAAGAGAGATTCAGTGGTATATAAGACAAAGTGATGGAGAATAAGGAAGCTGAGAAAAACAACTACTGGATCGTGAAGGGAGACTTGGAGAAATCAGTGGTACCATAAAGTGAAATAATATTCAAACAATATGGGTCCAAGAAGAAGAAGTGTGGGGAAAGGGGAAGAAGGTTTATTTGAACAAATTATAGCTGAGAACTTCCTTGATCTGGGGAAGGAAACAGACATTCAAGTCCAGGAGGCAGAGAGAACCCTCCACAAAATCAATAAAAATAGGTCAACACCACTACATATAATAGTGAAGCTTCCAAATAACAGGGATAAAGAGAAAATCCTGAAAGCAGCTTGGGACAAGAGGGCCCACAAAAGATTCATTTTAGACCAAAGGCACCTCCAGATTGAAAGTGAGGGGGTGGACAACCATTTATCATGCTAATAGATACCAAAAGAAAGCTGAAGTAGCAATCCTTATGTCAAACTAGATTTTGTTTTATTTTTATTTTTTATTTCAAATCAATTAATTAATGTACAGTGAATTATTAATTTCAGAGGTAGGATTTAGTGGTTCATCAGTTGCATATAATACCTAGTGCTCATTACATCAAGTGCCGTCCTTAATGCCCATCACCCAGTTACCCCATCCCCCACCCACCAACCCTCCAGCAACCCTCAGTTTGTTTCCTGGAGTTAATAGTTTCTTATGACTTGTCTCCCAATCTGATTTCATCTTATTTTATTTTTCCATCCCTTCCCTTATGTTCATCTGTTTTGTTTCTTAAATTCCACATATGATTGAAGTCATCTGATATTTGTCTTCCTCTGACTGACTTATTTTGTTTAGCATAATACCCTCTAGTTCCATCCACATCGATGCCAATGGTAAGATTTCATTCTTTTTGATGGCTGAGTATATATATTTTACATCTTCTCTATCCATCATCTGTCGATGGACAACTGGGCACTTTCCATCTTTTGGTTATTGTGGACGTTGCTGCTATAAACATTGGGGCGCATGTGCCCCTTTGAATCACTGTTTGTATCCTTTGGACAAATACCCAGTAATGCAAATGCTGGGTCATAGGATAGTTGTATTTTTAACTTTTTGCGGAACCTCCATACTGTTTTCCAGAATAGCTGTACCAGCTTGCATTCTCACCAGCAGTGTAAGAGGGTTCCCCATTTCTGCATCCTCACCAACATCATTTGTTTCCTGAGTTGCTAATTTTCGCCATTCCGACTGGTATGAGGCGGTATCTCATGGAGGTTTTGATTTGTATTTCTCTGATGCTGAACATTTTTTTCATGTGTCTGCTGGCAATTTGTATGCAGACAAACTAATTTTAAACAGAGACTGTAATAATGGATGAAGAAGGACACTATAGCATAATAAAAGTGTCTATCAAACAAGAAGACCTAACAATTAGAAATATTTATGCCCCTAACGTGGGAGCAGCCAATTATATAAACCAATTAATAATAAAATTAAAGAAACACACTGATAATGATACAATAACAGCAGGGCATTTTAACACCCCACTCACTGCAATGGACAGATCATCCAAGCAGAAGATCAACAAGGAAACAAGGGCTTTGAGTGACACATTGGACCAGAGGGACTTCACAGACATATTCAGAGCATTTCATCCTAAATCAAAACATTCTTTCCAAGTGCACGTGAAACATTCTCCAGAAAGGTCACATACTGGGTCACAAACCAGGACTCAACTGGTACAAAAAGATTGAGATCATACCATGCATATTTTCAGACCACAATGCTTTGAAACTCGAACTCAATCACAAGAGAAAATTTGGAAGGAACCAAAACAAGGAGGTTGAAGAGCACTCTTAATAAAGTATGATTGGGTCAACCACGAAATTAAAGAAGGATTTAAAAAAGTATGGAAACAAACGAAAATGAAAACACAGCATTTCTGAACCTTAGAGATGCAGCAAAGGCAGTCCTAAGAAGGAAGACATATAGCAATACAGGTCTTTCCCAAGAAATAAGAAAAGTCTCACATATGTTGTTAAAATCTTCACGTTCCCTTGGGTATATACTTGTAGTGCAATTGCTTCGAATCACGCTTCTCAGCAACATCCAGACGTTTCACGTGGCACGCTTAATCCCCGGACCCTGTTTCTAGGAGTTAAGTCCGTGGCACTTCCCCTAGATTTTCACACACAAAAACACACGCGCGCGTGAGCTTGCACGCACAAACACACAGACATAGAAACTTTGGAAATGCTTCTCTCCTCAGGAATGTTAATGTTAGCTGAAAGACGGTTTCTGTCCTGCTTTGTTTGTAGAGTAAAACATACGGCACTTTCCGCATGCATTCGCACACAGTTTTTGGGGAAAATGCCTCTAGTTTCCGCAAAGAAGGCGTTCCCTTCAAATCCGGTTCTACCTATCGTCGTGCCCTCCGGCAGTATGCCGGTGGGTTATAGGTGGCACCGTTTCCTTCCGTTCTTGGCTGATTCGTCCCGCGCCAGTCGTCTATACCCAATCCCCTCCTTCCTCCGACTTGGCATTTGGCACGTGTTTAGGGCCAGCGAAATGCCGAGGCTTAGCGTGGGGACTGCGGGAACGATGTGACCTAGATGAGGGCAGTGTGGAGAGCTGCCCTTTAGGACTGAGTGGAGGGCCAGCCGTAGGTTGAAGCCCCGGCTCCCAGTGTGGCCTGAGGGGGATGCACAGGGTTTCGCTCCAATCACGCTTGCCAGCAACATCCGGCGGGCCCAAGGGGCACGGTTTCCTTCTGGGTTCCTGCCTGATTCCTCCGGCATTGGGCAGGTCTCCAAACTCCTTTGTGCAATCAGAAGCAGGGTTGAGGCCTGGGCGGTCAGGGTCACATCCGGGCTAGGGTTAGGGTTATGGTCCTGGAGACGGAAGGAGCCCTCGGATGGCAGTGCGGAGACGGGAGACCTGCCCTGACCCCGGAGTGGAGGACGAGCCTGAGGCTGAGGCTCGTCCGACTTCCGGTTTTGCCTCAGGGGGAATGCTCCTAGTGTGCTCGGGTTTATGGGTTTTCGCTAGGATGATGCTCCCCACCCCACCCGCACTCACGCCACATCCTGGGGGTTCCCCGTGACACGTGTTCCCTCCGGTTTCCTGCCTGATTGGTCCGGCATTGACCCGGTCTCCCAAATCCTCTGTGCATCCGGAAGCAGGGTTGGCGCATCATCAGGGCCCCATCCAATATAGGGTTAGGGTTTCGGGCTGGGAGACAGTAGGGGTCAATTTGGTGGTAGGGCAGAGACCTGCCTGGAGGGCTGAGCGGAGGGCTAGCATTAGGATGGGGCTCCAGCTTCCGGTTGGCCCTCAGCGGGGATGCTCCCCAGCCTCGGGGAGGTTTCGTGATCTGGACTCTTATGATCTGGGTCCAAATCCCAGGTCCACCACTTGCCATTTGTGTGACTTGGGTAACTTTCTTAACCTCTGAGCCTTTGCTAGCCACCTTAGTCAGTAGAGATGGACACTAATAGCACCTGCTGCAAAGATTGACTGTGCAGATTAAATGAGGTAGAACAGATAGAAAGCTGGGTAAGGCCCAGCCCAGTTGGTGGGGAAGGAACACTGACTGTGTGCAGCCAGGTCCATGGGTTGGCACCCATCTGCCCAGGAGGCTCACCAGCCTCAGCACTTGTTAGGCCCCTGATGTGTACTTAATTACAAGGAGGACAAACAAGGCCATGGTGGTAGCTGTCACAGGAGAATGCACATCTCAGGAGAAAGAGCAGAGGGTGATCAGGATGAGTGAAAGATGCCCCCTTGGGAAGAACCAACTTGAGCCACCTTCTGGAATCTTAGAGTTAGTGAGGATGGACTGGAGGCAAATGAATCCTTCCTTCCCCACCACTGTTGGGTCCTGAGGCATCCCATGCTGTATGCCCTCAGTAGACACAGAACAAAACCTGGGGACCCCCACAAGGCTCAGACATTTCCTCAGCTTCCTGAGCTCCAGGTCTTACCAGTGACTCCTGCCTGGGCCTGTGGGGGACTGTGGACGCTGAGCTGGGCTATGGCAGTGCCAGGTGACACTCTCCTTGGTCCCCAGGAGCTATTCAAGAAGGTGGTGCCCAGGCATTGCCTGGGCTCCACCTGGTCCGAGAGGAACAAGCCTGGCAATGAGCACCTGGCACCCACAGTCCGTGCCACCATCACCCATTTCCAAAGTGTGACCAGCTGTGTCATCACCACCTGCCTCGGGGACCCGAGCATGACTGCCCAGGACAGGGCCAGGGTAGTGGAGCTCTGGATCCAGGTGGCCCAGGTATGCTGCGGGAGTTCCAGTGGAGTCCCACTCTGGATTCTGGGGAACTGCCTCTTCACCTTCTCAGTTCTATGGTCTGAGCCCCTCCACAGTCCATAGATAGGCCTTTCCTGCCAGGGGCACACTGACTTTGACTCACATGTCCTAGTGGTGGACTTCCTTCCTGGCTTCTTCTTTGAATTAAACAAAATCCTCCTCCCTGTGAGTGTTACTCTTCTGGCCTTAAATGTGCACTTTCAGGGCTCCCTGAGCATCTGTCTCATCTGGGAGGGGAGGGGAGGTTTAAACTGAGGGGATTGAAGCCAGAACAAATAGGGCTTTAGCTCCCCACCTCACAGCTCATCCTCTTTCCTCCCCAGGAGTGCCAAATTCTGAGGAACTACTCCTCTTTGCATGCCATCCTCTCTGCTCTGCAGAACACCTCGATTTGCAGTCTGAAGAACACATGGCAGAAAGTTTCCAGGTAGATAGGCCTCTTTCCACAGGTCGGACCAGGATGGATTAGGCATCTCTCCTGCGTCTGCCGTTGCTCCCTCAGTCAGCTGGGAACTCCTGGGAGGCAGCAAACCCTGGAGACCGAGACTGGGCTGATGTTGGGGTCTTTAGCCTCCCTGGGTCCTCAGTCCACCAGTTCTGCTTCAGGAATCAGTTTCCTTATATGCCAGATACTGGGTGGATTTAAGTTGGAGATTTTCACGTGTTTGCAGCAACAGAACCATATGCCCAGAGAAAACCAAAACTAGGCAACACAGAGAAGCTCAATAGAAATGTGAATAGAGGCTTCAGGTGACCACCGTGAGAGCTCCCCTCCCCAGTCACACGGAGACCTTAGTGCACAGAGGAACCCAGTGAAAACACTCATTCAGGTGAAGCTTTGGGTTCTGAAATAAAAGGGACTTGCCTTCAAATCCGCCACGTTATTCCTAAATTTTTCTTTTTTCTTTTCTCTCCTCTCAGGAAGAGCCACAAAAAATTTAAGAAGCTCCAAATCCAAGACAAGTCAACGAGCAGGGAACTGATGACCAGGGTAGAGTGGAGGCTGAGGGTCCGGAAAGAGAGGAGGACTGAGAGGGAAGGGGGACTGGGCAGGATGTGGTTTTGTTAGTTTCTCACTTAATGTTTTAGATTTTTCTGGACTAACAGGAAGAGGGACCTGTGTGGCCTATGGGCAAGTGGGGGTGGGGGCGTCCAGTTTGAGGTACAGGAGTCTCTGGTCGTAAGGTATAGTGGTGTTGGCTGGGGTGTCTAGCTGGCAACATTAGCAAGTCTCCTGCTTCCATGGAGGGCCCATCCTGCTGGCACTAATGAGTGGATGGGATGGTTAAGGAGTTCCTTCTTTCCTAGACCAGCCCAGTGTGCTCTCAGAAAGCCAGGACTCTGCTTTTTCTTCTGCTTTTGCAACACCTCCAGGGGGAGGGCATCTCCCAGGGGATTCCCATGGACCAGGTGGACAAAAAGGCTTCCCAGGCTTGGGTCCAAATGGCTGGGCCAGAGACAGATGTGTGTGCCTTCTGTGACTCCACACTGTGCCCCTATGGCCGCCACTGCTATTCACTCACCGGCTATTTCTCACCTGAGTGTCCAGTTGACAATGACATATGCCCTCAGTGGCTAATGAGGGGTGTCTGGGGGAAATGATAGTTTCACCGTGGATCCTTCCTGAATGGGCACCAGAAGCTTCATGTAAATGGGGAAACAAAGTATCCTGTCATCCTCTTCTCTGTCAGTCAGAGGTAGCACTTTCAGGGTTCCCTTCCTGAGTGAATGAAGAAAGACTGCTCAGCTGAGGAATGCCCTGAGGAGTTGTTGCTTGGGGGAGGTGAAATCCTTGGCTTTGCCTTGGTTCTGGTCTGGATGCAGAGACTCCAGATCGGCTAAGGCCGGCAGGAGCTGCTTAACCAGACTTTGAGAATGCCCCATCCCTCTCCATCTGTGGCTTGGCCCAGGTAGGGGCCTGGACATCCCTCAAGAGCCCAGAGGAAAGGATTTCTGGTCAGTGGTGGTCTTAGACTGAGTGAGAGCCGCTGAGACAGGGTCTCTGGGCAAAAGGGAGCAGTGACCTCTCAATCTGTGAGCCCCTGAAAAACTTACTGCCCCTCTCAGGCCCCATCTGGGAAATGGGGAGATGATGATTCTGTGGTGCAAGCCTCAGCAAGGGGTGAAGAGGTTCAAGGGAGGAAAGGAATGTGTGGATCTTTCTGTCCTGCTCCATCTGGATGTGCGAAGCAGGAACAATGATGGTAGAAACATGGCACTGGGTCCTCAGGAGACCCTGTGTGGGGGCTGGAGTTCTCACCCTTTTCAGATGAGGAAGCAGGCTCGGGGAAGCCAGGCCACAGTCCCTGGGCCACACACAGAGTGAGTGTTGGAGCTGGGATTGATCCAGAATCACAACACGCTGGGAAGATAGAACAGCACTGGTACCAGATGACTCAGGTCAGATGTCCGGTGGCCAAAACCAGTAGTAGTGCTGAAGAGAATTTGAGCGAGGGGAGTGTGGCCTCACTGTCCTCAACCCTGGCAGGAGGCACCCTCCAAGTTTGTCACCCAGGAGATCAACACCCAGAAAACCCAGGAGAAGCAGCAGCAGCAGCAGCAGCAGCAGCAGCAGCAGCAGCAAGTAAGTGTGCCCATGGGGCAGGGGTTCCAGGGTGAGAGCAGAGGCTCCCGCTCCCAGCAGGAGTCCTCCAAGTCAAGAGAGGAGGGGCCTTCTTACTCCAGCCCTGACTCCTCTTGTCGCAGTGCCTGAAATCCTTCCTTAGAGGTGACCAGGAGGATGATGTGTAAAGCTGGGTGCGGGATGGATTTGGGGGTAGGGAGGGGCCTGGGACCACACACCCTGTCACTGGCCAAAGTCAGGTCCTGGGAAGTGATTAGGAGTCTGGTGGTCTTGGAGGGTGAGGAGAGGGGGAATTGGGAGGAGGCTGCTGAGGGACATAGTCTGCTCCACGTGGGAACCCTGGGGTGGGCCAGGAGGCTGAGGGTGAGGAGTTTTCTGTGAAAGGCTGTGGGGGCTCCTGAGAGCGGGGCCTCATCCCACCCCTACCGCATTGGCACAGGGTGTTGTCCCCTACCTTCGAACATTCCTCAATGACCTGGTGATGCTGCACCTGACGATGAAGGATTATCTGAAGGTGGGTGAGCCTGGGGACTGAGCAGGGAACCATGACTGAGGCTTGGGAGCCGAGAGCCCCTGAGCTGAGCCCTGAGCTGTCAGACCTTGGCAAACCTCCTCTCCTGAGAACCTCACAGCCACTCCTGTGAGCTGGTAAATCATGCCCATTTTAAGGGTGAGTGAAGGGAGACTCTGCATAAGACATTGCTCTGGGTTCCCCAGGCTGGTGAAGCAGCAGACATGCCTGACGGCAACGTGCACAAGGTTCTGACAGAGCTGGAATCAGCCTTTTCCTCATATGATGCCCCTTGGGAGAGAGCGAAGTCTGGCCCCTCCACGTCAGGAAGCACATAAGTGAATGAGCAGTCCCTTCCTGCCTGAGGCCTCAGCCGCCTTGTATTATCATCAGAAAGGGCCGGGCTATAAGGTTCCTGAGCCTCTGTCCCCATGCCCCTCCCCCCTTCTTTGGGCCCAGAACCTGGCTAGAGCCTTGTCCTGTTTTCTGTATGTGCCTGGCCCCCTTGTGGGACCCGGCGGTAGTGCAACATGAGGAGTGGGCATAGATGGGCTAGTAATGGCTAGTGGGCTCTTTCTGATGGATTTTGATTGTCTGCCTTCCAGGGGGGGAGAGATCAATCTCAGGAAAAGGAGTAAGGTGAGCAGCTGTGGCACTTCCTGCGGGAGAGGTTGGGGAGTGGAAATCAGAGACCCCCCCCACCCCCCACCCCCAGATTGCTCCCCGGGCTCCATCCCATGTTTTATGTTTATTGAGCGGGTTTGATAGCAGAGAAGTAGAAGACCCAGCCAACTGACGTTTGGGGGTGGGAGTGGGGTTGGGTTTGGGGGTAGAATCAAGGCAAACTTTCTTGAGGACGAGCTATTTCTACCTACCTCTGAGAACAGATATGGCCTGAATGGAACCGAGGGGAGGAGGGTTCCCGTGTATGCAAAGACCCAGGACCTATCCCCTGTCCCACTCCTCATACCGCATGAGGCCTTCCAGCATCCCCCATGAGCCCTTGTCTGTATCCTGTCCTCCTCTCTGGCCCCAGGATTATGAAATAAGGAGGGAGATCCTGCTGCTCCAGGTGGCTGCAAATAATTACAACCTCAACCCCGAGGAGCAATTTGGGGCCTGGTTCCGAGACATGGGGAGGCTCAGTGAGAATGAGAGGTGAGATGAGGCCAGGCAGGAGACGGGGGAGGGCAGTGGTAGACTCTCCCTGGTGGCCAGTCCAGAGAACCTGTGTCCATGGCTCCCTGGACAGCCCGAGACCTTGCTGCACTGTGACCCCTGGTGTACCTGGACTTTAGCTGCTGGTCAGACACTGGGAAGGACAGCTTAACTGGCTCCTGGCCGGCTCATAGGTGTCACTCTGTCCTGTAGCTCCATCCTGTCCTGCCAGCTGGAGCCCTAGTCCTAGTCAGCCAGCAGAAGTGGGAAGGCCCAGAAGAGCCAGCCATCATCAGGCTCAGGGGCGAGTGAGTTTGCAGGCTGGCCGTGCCACCTCTTCCTCGGCTGTGGGGACACAGCTGGGATGCGTGGGGTTTCCAGGACCCCTGCTCTGAGGGGAAGGAGACCACTGGGAGGCTCTTCCTGTGGTCCCCTGAAGGCCAGGGGAAGAGACAATGATCCCACCCATCTCCCTGACTTCTCTTCTCCAAGACCTATATATATACCTATTTGGAAGGGCGATATTTAGTAAATGCTAGATTTAAATATTATTATATTAAAGTCCTGTTGCTTTTACAGTCTTGAGAGTTGTTATTTGATTCTTTTACTTCCCGCGCTAATTTAAATGATGAACAGATGCTCACATTCCTTCTTGAATAAAGAAATCTTGGGGCTCCTGGGTGGCTCAGTCGTTAAGTGTCTGCCCTCGGCTCAGGTCATGATCCCAGGGTCCTGGGATCGAGCCCCACATCGGGCTCCCTGCTCCGCGGGAAGCCTGCTTCTCCCTCTCCCACTCCCCCTGCTCGTGCTCCCTCTCTCGTTGTATCTCTCTCTGTCAAATAAGTAAAATCTTAAAAAAAGAAAAAAAAAGAAATCTTGCAGCTTACTTTATGTGTGAGAGAGGGGAATGTCCATGCCACACTCTTACTAGTGAAGCGGCCCCCAATTCCCCTTCCTCGGAGGATCTGTTCACTTCAGTGTTGCTCACCTGTAAGGAGCAGTGACAGTCCTCCAACCTCCCAGGATCTAGAGTTTGAGGCTACTCTCACAGACATAGCAACAATCACTGAAATTGGGAGTCTTACAACTTGCCAGGACCGCCAAATTCCAACACCAAATCCCGCCCCAGGACAGCGCCTATCTTTTCACACTTTGGAGGAAGAGGAAACATTTGTGGCTTCTCTTGTTGCGGTTTCTTTCAACAAAATATTAAAAACTTGCAGTTCTCTAGCTCAACATCTGGAATTGCATGAGCACTAAGTAGGGAAAACCATGAAAAGAGACCAAAGGGCACACGTGAAAAGGCCAAGGCCAGAAGATGATAATTTGTGAAGAGCCTAAGGACAGGCAGGACTTCCCATCCTCAGTCTCCCTCTAGGGGCTCCCTCCTCCCTCTACCTATATTTGAACCCTCCTGGGATATTTGTCCACGACCCCTGAATTCCTTTTCCTACTTGTCTTATATCTGGGATAGAGACTGTGATGCGTGTTTCGAAGCTATAGCTGGGCCTCCTTCCAGAAACATTTAGGCTATCTATGAATAAGATTTTCAGCATCCCCGCAGTTCTTATACAATTCTCTTTAAGGCAGAAACTCCCTACATCGTTGCCACTCCTTGGCTGGGGCTTGCTGGCTGTGGGATGGTTTCTTAGTTGCCAAAATCAGGTCCATATACATGGCCAGTGACAATTCCCACATTCTCTCTTACTGGCCAAGATGACTTCTGGGTCCATGTGGTTCTGAAGTCCATGGTCTCAGACAGCCATGAGTGTGCAAACACAGTTGTGTTGTTACTGATTTGTCCTACGTTGGTAGCCCACGAATGGCTGCACTCTTTGCCATAGTTTAAGGCTTTGGTTATGTCAGAGGGGCAGGGGTGAACCTTTCCTCTTGGCAAGATGAGGCATGAGAGGGGAGGGTGCAGGGAGTTCCATCATGGGAAACGCCATCAAACTGATGATCTGTGGACATGCATGGACACAACTATCAATTTAAATACTGAATTGCTTACAATCTGGGTGAAAAACAGGCACTGTTCTGAGCTCACCTGTATTTCCCACACCATGATCAGGAGGTAACATTTTAACACAAAGAATTCTGAGAGGATAAATGTAAAATGTAATTCGTAAGTTTCTTTATTTAAGAAACATAGATCATGTTCTCTCTAAATCATTTTTTGTGTATTTAAGATGTATCATATTTTAAATGTATTACCATTATTACATTTTCAGATATTTTATGGATAGTATGAGTGCAGATTATGTTCTTGGGCACAAAAACATAACTGAATAGAGGGGGTCATGAGCCTAATGTTCCACCGTATTCATTAGTTTTCCGGAGGACTTGCTAAGTGAGAACAACGACAACAACCAAAAACTTAAAAAAAAAAAAAAAAAAGCAAAAAAAAAACAACAACAACAACAAAAAAAACCCAGCACCAAATTCCAACGCAGTTTGATTCCTTTCCTGACAAAGCTCGAAGGCAAGCCAGCTGTGTAGATAACCACTTGAGTTTTTGGAAGTGCCTCTAGACCATAATTTCAAAATTAGGACAAGCCAAAGATTTTCCACTTTCATCTTCTGCTTCAGTTATTTGTGATTGTGATCAAGTGCACATATTAGTTCATCAAGGAGGACCTTACCCCAAGGAGAGCTGCTGTTCTCTGTATCCAATAGGTTACAGATCCAGTGGAGAATCTGATGGTGGAAATGGGTGGCTCTTTTTAGGGAGCTGAAATCGATACTGTCCTCATGTCATGGCACAGAGGCGATTTTTTTGAGATGACCCAAAAGCCTGATGACTCCCTTGTTCTCCAGGCCATGGGGCTTCAAGGAGTGAGGCATGTTCCAGGCAAGAGAGTAAGCATGGCTAGAGCAGAACATCACAGATGCAGTCAGCAAGAAAGCTGGGGCATTGAGATTTTTGAGTGATTCATCAACCTGGCCAGGAGGAGGTGCCCATCCATTTCCTGCCATCCCAGAGCAGCCTGCGCGGCCCTGGACAGCGGAAAGGGCATGCATGGCCACCCCAAACAGTGAGGTCTCAGCATCCTGCGCTACACCCGACAGCCAGCAGGGTCTAATATATAGTCTAATTCTTTATTATAAGCCACTTTCCCATAAGAATTGATATTTTTATCCATAGATTCTCCATTGCCTATGTCGTTACTTCTCCCTGTTATTTTTCTAAATCCGAAAGTCTGTTCCTATGTGTTGTTAAAAGCTTCACGTTCCCTTGGGCAAATACCTACTAAGGGGGCGACGGACTCCACCCTTTATGAGTAGGATGGCCCATGTGAGTGTTCCTTCAGAAGGCGTTCCGCTCATCCTCATTGAGGTAATTTCCTCAGGAACTTCCGAGGAGGCTCCTCCATGGCTTCAAGACGGCGTGGGGTGGCATCCGTGTGAGGAGAACACGCCCCTGTGGGCGCCACCGTGGCTGAGTAAGGAGGGGGCTGGGCCGCCACTTGTCCCAGAGGATTTTCTTCAGGGCCTGCCTTTTTTGGACTAGTCCCATGTGGATTATTTTCTGCTTTCTCAGGTAATACCTTAACACTAGTTATTTTTACAACAGGGTCTGTTCTTTAAGGGACTTGGTGGGTCAAAATAATGCTCGGGTTTTTTGTTTTGCCTTTTTTTTTTTTTTAATAGATTCGGGGTGGTTTTGTGGGGAGAAACCCCTGCACAGGTTCAGAGAGAGAGAAACACGTGGATGATGATGATGATGATGAAAGGAATGTACAAGATATCAGGACCTTCCAGTCCAGTGAGCTGAGGGACATGGGATGTACCTGGCAGAGGTGTGTGGAATCCACAGGCCTAAGCGTAAAAGTGTAAAATTACATAGCTCCCTAAATTAATTTTAATGGTTAATTTTTCCTACAATGTGAAAGTACCTAAAAATATATGTTTTTAAAAGACTTTATTTATTTATTGGACAGAGAGAGGGAGGAAGAGCACAAGTAGGGAAAGGGACAGAGGGAGAGAGAGAAGCCCACTCTCCGCTGAGCAGGGAGCCTGATGCGGGGCTCCATCCCAGGGCTCCAGGATCATGACCTGAGCCGGAGGCAGACGCTTCACCGACTGAGCCACCCGGGTGCCCCAAAAGTACTTTAAAAATACGGAAAAGTAAGTAGTAGGTGTATTAAAAGACGTTATTTTAAGATAACAATATTTCAAGTATGTCAAAAGCAGAATTTGTTATAATTTTACTTTCTTGGCCTTAAAGGGAGACAAATTATCCGTATTTAAAATACACTTCTTAGCTTGTTTTCAAAAGACGGTATTTTGTATGTTTGACATTTTCTCATAATACAGTGGCAACCTTAAATATTTTTAAATATTAGCTCTTTAAACATCTTTGCAGGACTCCAGTGTGACTAGCATGGTTAAAAAGTAATAATAAACCCGGGCCACCAGCAAATTTTTATAAGAATGTAGTAAGAAAAGATCCTGAATCAGTTTTAGAAGATGAAAACACAATGGTGATTTTTAGTATACTAACAACTGCCTGCTGTTTAAAACCATTTAAGATGAAATATATCAAAACTTAAACCTTCAGAATGTTAAAGAGCCAAGACAGTGACTGCTTTTTGTTAATTATATATAATAATTCATTGCAAATCGAATTTTCTCCCAGTAAAAATTCAAAATCTGAAGGCATTTATTTTGATTTTGTGGATCTCCATCCAAAAGTGAAAATACATAGTCTAATTCTTTATTATAAGCCACTTTCCCATAAGAATTGATATTTTTATCCATAGATTCTCCATTGCCTATGTCGTTACTTCTCCCTTTTATTTTTCTAAATCAGAAAGTCTGTTCCTATGTGTTGTTAAAAGCTTCACGTTCCCTTGGGCAAATACCTACTAAGTAGTGCAATTGCTGGGTGGTAGGGTAGTTCCAATTTTACCTTCTTGAAGAACCTCTCCATACTGTTTTCCAGAGTGGCTGCACCAGCTTGCATTCCCACCAACAGTGTAGGAGGGTTCCCCTTTCTCCACATTCCCACCAACATCTGTCGTTTCCTGACTTGTTAATTTTAGCCATTCTGACGGGTGTGAGGTGGTATTTCATTGAGGTTTTGATTTGGATTTCCCTGATGCTGAGCGATGTTGAGCACTTTTTTATGTGTCTGTTGGCCATTTGGAGTCTTCTTTGGAAAAATATCTGTTCGTGTCTTCTGCCCATTTCTTGATTGGATTATTTGTTCTTTGGGTGTTGAGTTTGATAAGTTCTTTATAGATTTTGGATACTAGCCTTTTATCTGATATGTCATTTGCAAATATCTTCTCCCATTCTGTCAGTTGTTTGGTTTTGTTGACTGTTTCCATTGCTGTGCAAAAGCTTTTTATCTTAATGAAGTCCTAATAGTTCCCATTTTTGCCCTTGCTTCCCTCGCCTTCGGCGATGTGTCTAGGAAGAAGTTGCTGTGGCTGAGGTCGAAGAGGTTGCTGCTGCCCGTGTTCTCCTCTAGGATTTTGATGGACTCCTGTCTCACATTTAGGTCTTTCAACTATTTTGAGCCTACTTTTGTGTGTGGTGTAAGGAAATGGTCCAGTTTCATTCTTCCGCATGTGGCTGTCCAATTTTCCCAACACTATTTGTTGAAGAGACCATCTTTTTTCCATTGCACATTCTTTCCTGCTTTGTCAAAGATGAGTTGACCATGGAGTTGAGGGTCTATTTCTGGGCTCTCGATTCTGTTCCATTGATCTGTGTGTCTGTTTTTGTGCCAGTACCATACCATACTGTCTTGATGATGACAGCTTTGTAATAGAGCTTGAAGTCTGGAATTGTGATGCCACCAGCTTTGCTTTTCTTTTTCAACATTTCTCTGGCTATTCGGGGTCTTTTTCTGGTTCCATACACATTTTAGGATTATTTCTTCCATTTCTTTGAAAATAGTTGGTGGTATTTTGATAGGGATTGCCTTAAATGTGTAGATTGCTCTAGGTAACATTGACGTCTTGACAATATTTGTTCTTCCAATCAATGAGCATGGAACGTTTTTCCATTTCTTTGTGCCTTCCTCAATTTCTTTCCTGAGTATTTTATAGTTTTCTCAGTACACATCATTTGCCTCTTTGGTTAGATTTATTCCTAGGTAACTTATGGTTTGGGTGCAATTGTAAATGGGATTGACTCCTTAATTTCTCTCTATTCTGTCTTGTTGTTGGTGTATAGGAATGCCACTGATTTCTGTGCATTGATTTTATATCCTGCCACTGTACTGAATTTCTGTATGAGTCCTAGCAGGTTTGGGGTGGAGTCTTGGGTTTTCCACATAAAGTATCATATCATCCGCAAAGAGTGAGAGTTTGACTTCTTTGCTGATTCAGATGCCTTTTATTTCTTTTTCTTGTTTGATTGCTGTGGCTAGGACTTCTAGTACTATGTTGAGTAGCAGAGGTGAGAGTGGACATCCTTGCCGTGTTCCTGACCTTAGGGGAAAAGCTCTCTGTTCTTCCCCGTTGAGAATGATATTCGCTGTGGGTTTTTCATAGATGGCTTTTATGATATTGAGGTATGTACCCTCTATCCCTATGATCTGTAGAGTTTTGATCAAGAACGGATGCTGTACTTTGTCAAATGCTTTTTCTGCATCTATTGAGAGGATCATATGGTTCTTGTTCTTTCTTTTATTCATGTATTGTATCACATTGATTGATATGCGGATGTTGAACCAACTTTGCAGCCCAGGAATAAATCCCACTTGGTCGTGGTGAATAATCCTTTTAATGTACCGTTGGATCTTATTGGGTAGTATTTTGGTGAGAAGTTTTGCATCCATGTTCATCAGGGATATTGGTCTGTAATTCTCCTTTTTGATGGGGTCTTTGTCTGATTTTGGAATCAAGGTAATGCTGGCCTCATAAAATGAGTTTCGAGGGACGCCTGGGTGGCTCAGTCAGTTAAGCAGCTGCCTTCAGCCCGGGTCATGATCCCGGGGTCCTGAAATCGAGTCCCGCATGAGGCTCCTTGCTCGGCAGGGAGCCTGCTTCTCCCTCTCTCTCCCTCTGCTTGTGCTCTCTGTCAAAGAAATTTTTAAAAAAATCTAAAAATAAATAAATAAATAAATAAATAAATAAATAAATAAATAAATGAGTTTGGGACTTTTCCTTCCATTTCTATTTTTTTGGAGCAGTTTCAGAAGAATAGGTATTAATTCTTCTTTAAATGTAGGATTTAAAGGTAGGATTCCCCTGGGAAGCCATCGCGCCCTGGGCTCTTGTTTTTTGGGAGATTTTTCATGACTGCTTCAATTTCCTTGGTGGTTATAGGTCTGTTCAGGTTTTCTATTTCTTCCTGGCTCAGTTTTGGTAGTTGACACATCTCTAGGAATGCATCCATTTCTTCAAGGTTATCTAATTTGCTGGCATATAGTTGTTCATAATATGTTCTTGTAATTGTTTTTATTTCTTTGGTGTTGGTTGTGATCTCTCTTCTCTCATTCATAATTTTATTTATTTGGGTCCTTTCTCTTTTCTTTTGGATAAGTCTGCCCAGGGTTTTATCAATATTGTTAATTGATCCGTTCGACTATTCTTTTGGTTCCCATTTCATTGATTTCTGCTGTGATCTTTATTATCTCTTCTCCTGATGGTTTTAGGCTTTATTTGCTGTTCTTTCTCCAGCTCCTTTAAGTGTCGGGTTAGGTTGTGTATTTGAGACCTTTCTTCTTTCTTGAGTATTCCTATATACTTTCTCTCAGGACTGCCTGTGCTGCATGCCAAAGATTTTGAACAGTTGTGTTTTCATTTTCATTGGTTTCCATGAATTTTTAAATTCTTCTTTAATTTCCTGGTTGACCCATTCATTCTTTAGTAGGATGCTCTTTAACCTCCATGTATTTTAGCTCTTTGTGACTTTCCTCTTGTGATTGAGTTCTAGTTTCAAAGGGTTGTGGCCTGAAAAATGCAGGGAATGATCCCACTCTTATGGTACCGGTTGAGACCTGATTTGTGTCCTACGATATGACCTATTCTACAGAATGTTCAAGGGCACTAGAGAAGAATGTGTATTCTGTTGCTGTGGGGTGGAATGTTCTGAATATATCTGTGAAGTCCATTTGGTCCACTGTGTCATTTCAAGTCTTTATTTCCTTGCTGATCTTTTGCTTAGAGGCTCTGTCCGTATCAGTGAGGGGGGTGTTCAAGTCCCCAACTATTATTGTATTGTTGTCAATATGTTTCTTTCCTAGACCTAGATGTTACTCAGACCGAGAAAGAGACCTGGAAGGAAGGCTGCTCTCGACTCCCCTCTTGTTTCAGGAGGTTAGCACTGCTGTACCCTGTGTGCCTGCCTGGAGGCCTAGGTACCCAGCCATTATCACAGAGAAGCCGGGCTGTAGAGTTACCGAACTGCCTCCAGCTAACAGCGCTCTTCTTGGAGCTGGAGGAATTTCACGCTGGTCGTGGGTGAGAGCCCGGGGAACGGGGCCCATCCATGAAAACCGAGTGAGAAACGGGATCACGCAGAAGGCAGCTCTCACTCCCCTGTTGTTTCGTGAGGCTACTCGCGGGGCCCCGTGTGTGTGTATGCAGGCGTCAAGCCAGCCACCTCACTCGAAAAGACAGCACGTGCAGAGGAGCCGTTCTTCCGCTTTGACTAGCCTTTCCTGAGAGTGGGGGGCATTCGGCTGCGAGCGTGCATGAGAGCGCTGCGAGGGCTTCTGAAACCCTATTCTGAGGGAGACTCAGGATGGGGTGGAAGGCAGAACCCGACTGCCCACTTGTTTCACGAAGCCAGCACTGCGGCCCCACGTTGGCATGCCAGTCGAATTGCTAGCGTCCTAAGGCGGAGAAACAGCAGTGTCGGGGGACCGGGTTGGAGAGAGTATCACTGTTCCGGAGGGTGGAAGCACTCGGAGGGTGTGCGCGTGAGAGCCTGGGACACGGTTCCCCCACATCACTGGGCGAGAGAAACGGCTTCGTGCAGAGGCACGTCTCGCGTCAGCTCCAAGTTTCACTCCTCCGGCAGGTGTGCGTGGAGGCCCAAGTTCCAGGCACCGCCCTTGAAGGCACAGCACTGTGGAGAAACCGTGCTTTAGCTCCCGCTGGTCACTGGGTGGGAGGACGCTGTATACTGCACGCCGTGGCTGAGAGCCGGGGCAAAGGCTGCCCTACGTCAACCCGAGGCAGAAAAAGGCCGCTGCCGAAGACACCTCTCGGCTCAGCTCTCATTCCTTGGGGGCTAGTACCGTGGCCCCGGGTGTGCGTGCAGGCCGAAAGCCAAACCACCTAACTCGAAGGCACCGCACGGTAGCGAATCCGTGCTTCCGCCGGGAGTCGCCGTTCCTGAGGGTGGAAGCATTTTGATGTGTGCATGTGTGTGAGCACCGCCAGCGAGTCCAGAACCACTTCCCGAGTGAGACTAAGGCTGCAGCAGAAGGCAGAACACGACTCCCCGCTTGTTTCATGAAGCCAGCCCCGCGGCCCCACTTTGGCAGGCAAGCCGAACTGCTAGCGTCCTGACACGAACCAGCAACCGTGTAGAGAAACCGTACTCTAGCGACCGCCGACTTCTCTGAGGGAGGAAGCAGTGTACGGGGTACCGTGGATGAGAGCCTGGGGAACGGGTTCCATACGTCAAAGCGAGGGAGAAACAGGCCGTTGCGCAGGCACCTCACGGCTCACCCCTCGCTGCCGGACGCAACGAACACTCTACTGCTCCACGCGTGCTTGGAATGCTCCGTGCGCAGCAGTAGCTTGGCAGAAACAAGCCCTCCGCCACAAGCCCAGCCTTCAACTCCCGTCGCCTCTCCACAGGGTGGCCACATTTTCACTGTACTTGTGCGCCCACCTGGGGACTGGGTCCCAGCCGAATTCCAAGGGGGGAGAGAAGCATGGGCCCAAGGTGGCTCTCGAGGCAAAACTCCTCTTTTGTGAACCTACGGCGTCTACCCCCTGTGTGCGTTTAGTCCCAAGTGCCATCCACCTAAGGCAAAGGAACAAAACGCTAGAGGCCCCATACCTCAGCCAAGAACGCCCTTCTTGAGCGCACACTTAACCTGTGGGGTGTTTGTGTGAAAGCATGAGCAATGGAACCTAAACGTTACTCTGAAAGAGAAACAGGCCTGTAATGATGTCTGCTCTCTCGACTCATCTCTTGTTTGAGGCGGTTAGCACTGCTCTACCCTGTGGGCCTGCCTGGAGCCTAGGTCCATGGCAACTCTCACGAAGAATACAGGCGAAGCGTGCCCGAACTTTACCTAAGAGAATTGGAGAGGAACCCTGATATAGACAGCATCACAGTTCCGGGGGGTGGCAACACTTTCAGGCTGTCTGCGTGAGAGCCTAAGAAACGATTCCTTATAACCACAGGGCGAGAGAAAGGGCTTCACGCAGAGGCACCATTCACACCAGCTCTAATGTCACGAAGCTAGCACTCCTCCGGCATGGGTGCGTGGATCCCTGAGTTCCAGGCACCTCCTTCGAAGGCAGAAATCTGTGCAGATACCGTGCCTTAAGCTCCCGCCGGTCACTGGGTTAGAGGACGCGGTATACTGTGTACTGTGGCTGAGAGCTCTGGGAACGGCCTCCTTAAAGTCAACGCCAGCGAGAAAAAGGCCGGTGGCGAAGACACATCTCTTGGCTCCGCTCTTCTTTCTGGGCCTAGTACCTTTGCCCCGGGTGTGAGTGCAGGCCGCAAAACAACCACCTAACTCGCAGGCACCACACTGTAGAGCATCCGTGCTTCAGCCAGGATAGCCGTGGCTGAGGGTAGAAGCATTTCGCTGTGTGCCTGCGGGCCTGCGCTGCCAGCGAGTAAAAAACCATTTTCAGAGTGAGACTCAGGCGGCGGCAGAAGGCAGAACACGAATCCCCACTTGTTTCATGAAGCCAGGCCTGCGGCCCTGCTTTGGCATGCAAGTCTCATTCCTAGCGTACAAATGCGAAACCAAAACAGTGCAGAGAATCCGTACTTTAGCTACCGCCGACCTCCCTGCGGGAGGAAGCAGTGTGCGGTGTCCGGGCGCGAGAGCCTGGGGATCGGCTTCCATACGCCCAAGCGAGGTTAGAAACAGGCCGTTGCGGAAGGCACCTCTCGGCTCAGCTCTTGCTACCTGGAGCTGCTAACCCTACACTGCTCCCCGTGGCTCTGGAACTCTCGGTGCTCAACCCTGACTTGGGGGAAAGAAGCCTGGAAACAAGCACAGCTTTAGCTCCCATCCCCTCTCCACAGGGTGCGGCCACATGTTCCACCGTGCTTGTGTGCCCACCTGGGGAGGGGGTCCCAACAGAATTCCAAGGGAGAAAGAAGCAGGGGCCCAAGGCGCCTCTCGACTCAACACCTCTTGCCTGAAGCTAGGTCGCCAGGCCCAGTGTGCGTTGAGTGCGAACTGCCATCCGCCTAACGAAAAGTAAGCAAACGCTAGAGGCCCCGGGCCTCAGCCAAGAATGCCCGACTT
This sequence comes from Eumetopias jubatus, assembly GCF_037043125.1. Classification (NCBI taxonomy): domain Eukaryota; kingdom Metazoa; phylum Chordata; class Mammalia; order Carnivora; family Otariidae; genus Eumetopias; species Eumetopias jubatus. The sequence continues at coordinate 481,977 of NW_028274934.1, read as the reverse complement.
GAGCGCACACTTCAACTGTGGGGTGTTTGTGTGAAAGCATGAGCAATGGAACCTAAACGTTACTCGGACCGAGAAACAGGCCTGTAAGGAAGTCTGCTCTCTCGACTCATCTCTTGTTTGAGGCGATTAGCACTGCTCTACCCTGTGGGCCTGCCTGGAGCCTAGGTCCCTGGCCACTCTCACGAAGAATACAGGCGAAGCGTTCCCGAACTTTACCGAAGAGCACTGGAGAGAAACCCTGATATAGACAGCATCACGGTTCCGGAGGGTGGCAACACTTTCAGGCTGTCTGCGTGAGAGCCTAAGAAACGATTCCCTTAAACCACAGGGCGAGAGAAAGGGCTTCACGCAGAGGCACCATTCACACCAGCTCTAATGTCACGAAGCTAGCACTCCTCCGGCATGGGTGCGTGGATCCCTGAGTTCCAGGCACCTCCTTCGAAGGCAGAAATCTGTGCAGATACCGTGCCTTAAGCTCCCGCCGGTCACTGGCTTAGAGGACGCGGTATACTGTGTACTGTGGCTGAGAGCTCTGGGAACGGCCTCCCTATACTCAACCCCAGCGAGGAAAAGGCCGGTGGCGAAGACACATCTCTTGGCTCAGCTCTTCTTTCTGGGCCTAGTACCGTTGCCCCGTGTGTGAGTGCAGGCCGCAAAACAACCACCTAACTCGCAGGCAGCACACAGTAGAGCATCCGTGCTTCAGCCAGGATAGCCGTTGCTGAGGGTGGAAGCATTTCGCTGTGTGCCTGCGGGCGTGCGCTGCCAGCGAGCAAAAATCCATTTCCGGAGTGAGACTCAGGCGGCGGCAGAAGGCAGAACAAGAGTCCCCTCTTGTTTCATGAAGCTAGGCCTGCAGCCCCGCTTTGACATCCCAGTCTCATTGCTAGCGTACGAACGCGAAGCCAAAACAGTGTAGAGAACCCGTGCTTTAGCTACTGCCGACCTCTTCTGCGGGAGGAAGCAGTGTGCGGTGTCCGGGCGCGAGAGCCTGGGGATCGGCTTCCATACACCAAAGCGAGGTTAGAAACAGGCCGTTGCGGAAGGCACCTCTCGGCTCAGCTCTTGCTACCTGGAGCTGCTAACCCTACACTGCTCCCCGTGGCTCTGGAACTCTCGGTGCTCAACCCTGACTTGGAGGAAAGAAGCCTGGAAACAAGCACAGCCCTAGCTCCCATCCCCTCTCCACAGGGTGCGGCCACATGTTCCACCGTGCTTGTGTGCCCACCTGGGGAGTGGGTCCCAACAGAATTCCAAGGGAGAAAGAAGCAGGGGCCCAAGGCGCCTCTCGATTTAACACCTCTTGCCTGAAGCTAGGTCGCCAAGCCCAGTGTGCGTTGAGTCCGAACTGCCATCCGCCTAACGCAAAGTAAGCAAACGCTAGAAGCCCCGAGCCTCAGCCAAGAATGCCCGTCTTGAGCGCACACTTCACCTGTGGGGTGTTTGTGTGAAAGCATTAGCAATGGAACCTAAACGTTACTCTGACCGAGAAACAAGCGTGTAAGGAAGTCTGCTCTTTCGACTCATCTCTTGTTTGAGTCTGTTAGCACTTCTCTACACTGTAGGCCTGCCTGGAGCCTAGGTACGTTGCCACTCTCACGAAGAATCCAGGCGAAGCGTGCCCGAACTTTACCGAAGAGCAGTGGAGAGGAACCCTGTTATAGACAGCATCACGGTTCCGGAGGGTGGCAACACTTTCAGGGTGTCTGCGTGAGATCCTAGGAAACGATTCCCCTAAACCACAGGGCGAGAGAAACGGTTTCACGCAGAGGCACCTCTCACACCAGCTCTAATGTGACGAAGCTAGCACTCCTCCGGCATGGGTGCGTGGATCCCTGAGTTCCAGGCACCTCCTTCGAAGGCAGAAATCTGTGCAGATACCGTGCCTTAAGCTCCCGCCGGTCACTGGGTTAGAGGACGCGGTATACTGTGTACTGTGACTGAGAGCTCTGGGAACGGCCTCCCTAAATTCAAACCCAGCGAGAAAAAGACCGGTGCCAAAGACAGACCTCTTGGCCAGCTCTTCTTTCTGGGCCTAGTACCGTTGCCCCGTCTGTGAGTGCAGGCCGCAAAACAACCACCTAACTCGCAGGGACCACACAGTAGAGCATCCGTGCTTCAGCCAGGATAGCCGTTGGTGAAGGTAGAAGCATTTCGCCGTGTGCCTGCGGGCGTGCGCTGCCAGCGAGTAAAAAACCATTTGCGGAGTGAGACTCAGGCGGCGGCAGAAGGCCGAACACGAGTCCCCACTCGTTTCATGAAGCCAGGCCTGCAGCCCCGCTTTGACATCCAAGTCTCATTGTTAGCGTACGAACGCGAAGCCAAAACAGTGTAGAGAACCCGTGCTTTAGCAACGGCCGACCTCTCTGCGGGAGGAAGCAGTGTACGGTGTCCGGGCGCGAGTGCCTGGAGAACGGCTTCCATACGCCAAAGCGAGGTTAGAAACAGGCCGTTGCGGAAGGCACCTCTCGGCTCAGCTCTTGCTACCTGGAGCTGCTAACTCTACACTGCTCCCCGTGGCTCTGGAACTCTCGGTGCTCAACCGTGACTTGGGGAAATAAGCCTGGAATCAAGCACAGCTTTACCTCCCGTCCCCTCTCCACAGGGTGCGGCCATATGTTCCACCGTGCTTGTGTGCCCACCTGGGGTGGGTCCCATCAGGATTCCAGGGGAGAAAGAAGCAGGGGCCCAAGGCGCCAATCGACTCAACACCTCCTTCGTCAAGCTACGTCCTCTGTCCCCTGTGTGCCTTCATTCCTAACTGCCATCCACCTAGCGCAAAGGAAGAATACGCTGGGTGCCCCGTGCCTCAGCCAAGAACGCCCTTCTTGACAACAGACTTCAGCTGTGGTGTGTTTGTGTGAAAGCATGATCAATGGGACCTAAAGGTCACTCTGCCCGAGACACAGGCCTGTAAGGAAGGCTGCTCTCTCGACTCATCTCTTGTTTGTGGCATTTAACACTGTTGTACGCCGTGGGCCTAACTTTAGGCCTAGTTCCCTGGCCACTCTCACGAAGAATCCAGGCGAATCGTGCCCGAACTTTAGCTAAGAGCAGCTGAGAGGAACCGTGATGTAGACAGCTTCACGGTTCCGGAGCGTGCAAACACTTTCAGGGTGTCTATGTGGGAACCTAAGAAACGATTCCCCTAAATGACAGGGCGAGAGAAACAGCTTCGCGCAGAGGCACGTCTCGCACCAGCTCTAGTGTCACGAAGCTGCCTGGACCCCTGAGTTCCAGGCACCATCTTCGAAGGCAGAAATCTGGGCAGATACCGTGCCTTAAGTTCCCTCCGGTCACTGGGTTAGAGGACGCGGTGTACTGTGTACTGTGGCTGAGAGCTCTGGCAACGGCCTCCTTAAAGTCAACGCCAGCGAGAAGAAGGCCGGTGCCGAAGACACATCTCTTGGCTCAGCTCTTCTTTCTGGGCCTAGTCCCGTTGCCCCGTGTGTGAGCGCAGGCCGCAAAACAACCACCTAACTCGCAGGCACCGCACTGTACAGCATCCGTGCTTCAGCCAGGATAGCCGTTGCTGAGAGTGGAAGCATTTCGCTGTGTGCCTGCGGGCGTGCGCTGCCAGCGAGCAAAAAACCATTTTCGGAGTGAGAATCAGGCGGCGGCAGAAGGCAGAACATGAGTTCCCACTTGTTTCATGAAGCCAGGCCTGGGCCCCGCTTTGCTATGCAAGTCTCATTGCTAGCGTACGAACGCGAAGCCCTAACAGTGTAGAGAACCCGTCCTTTAGCTACCGCCGACCTCTCTCTGGGAGGAAGCAGTGTACGGTGTCCGGGCGCGAGTGCCTGGGGAACGGCTTCCATATGCCAAAGCGAGGTTAGAAACAGGCCGTTGCGGAAGGCACCTCTCGGCTCAGCTCTTGCTACCTGGAGCTGCTAACCCTACACCGTTCCCCGTGGCTCTGGAACTCTCGGTGCTCAACCCTGACTCGGAGGAAAGAAGCCTGGAAACAAGCACAGCCCTAGCTCTCATCCCCTCTCCGCAGGGTGGGGCCACATGTTCCACCGTGCTTGTGTGCCCACCTGGGGAGGGGGTCCCACCAGAATTCCAAGGGAGAAAGAAGCAGGGGCCCAAGGCGCCTCTCGACTCAACACCTCTTGCCTGAAGCTAGGTCGCCAGGCCCAGTGTGCGTTGAGTCCGAACTGCCATCCGCCTAACGCAAAGTAAGCAAACGCTAGAGGCCCCGAGCCTCAGCCAAGAATGCCCGACTTGAGCGCGCACTTCACCTGTGGGGTGTTTGTGTGAAAGTATGAGCAATGGAACCTAAACGTTACTCTGACCGAGAAACAGGCCTGTAAGGTAGTCCGCTCTCTCGACTCATCTCTTGTTTGAGGCGGTTAGCACTGCTCTACCCTGTGGGCCTGCCTGGAGGCCTACGTCCCTGGCCACTCTCACGAAGAATCCAGGCGAAGCGTGCCCGAACTTTACCTAGGAGCAGTGGAGAGGAACCCTGATATAGACAGAATCACGATTCCGGAGGGTGGCAACACTTTCAGGGTGTCTGTGTGAGAGCCTAGGAAACGATTCCCCTACGCCACAGGGCGAGAGAAACGGCTTCACGCAGTGGCACCTCTCACACCACTTCTAATGTCACGAAGCTAGTACTCCTCCAGCATGGATGCGTGGATCCCTGAGTTCCAGGCACCTCCTTCGAAGGCAGAAATCTGTGCAGATACCGTGCCTTAAGCTCCCGCCGGTCACTGGATTAGAGGACGGGGTATACTGTGTACTGTGGCTGAGAGCTCTGGGAACGGCCGCCCTATAGTCAACCCCAGCGAGAAAAAGGCCGGTGCTGAAGACACACCTCTTGGCTCAGCTCTTCTTTGTGGGCCTATTACCGTTGCCCCGTGTGTGAGTGCAGGCTGCAAAACAACCACCTAACTCGCAGGCACCACACTGAAGAGCATCCGTGCTTCAGCCAGGAGAGCTGCTGCTGAGAGTGGAAGCATTTCGCTGTGTGCCTGCAGGCATGCGCTGCCAGCGAGTAAAAAACCATTTGCCGAGTGACACACAGGCGGCGGCAGAAGGCAGAACACGAGTCCCCACTTGTTTCATGAAGCCAGGCCTGCGGCCCCGCTTTGGTATACAACTCTCACTGCTAGCGTACAAAGGCGAAGCCAAAACAGGGTAGAGAACCCGTGCTTTAGCTACGGCCGACCTCTCTGCGGGAGGAAGCAGTGTACGGTGTCCGGGCGCGAGTGCCTGGAGAACGGCTTCCATACGCCATAGCGAGGTTAGAAACAGGCCGTTGCGGAAGGCACCTCTCGGCTCAGCTCTTGCTACCTGGAGCTGCTAACTCTACACTGCTCCCCGTGGCTCTGGAACTCTCGGTGCTCAACCCTGACTTGGAGGAAAGAAGCCTGGAATCAAGCACAGCTTTAGCTCCCGTCCCCACTCCACAGGGTGCGGCCACATGTTCCACCGTGCTTGTGTGCCCACCTGGTGTTTGTCCCATCAGGATTCCAGGGAGAAAAAAGCAGGGGCCCAAGGCGCCAATCGACTCAACACCTCTTCGTGAAGCTACGTCCTCTGTCCCCTGTGTGCCTTCATGCCTAACTGCCATCCACCTAGCACAAAGGAAGAAAATGCTAGAGGCCGCGTACATCAGCCAAGAACGCCCTTCTTCAGAACAGACTTCAGCTGTGGTGTGTTTGTGTGAAAGCATGATCAATGGGACCTACAGGTTACTCTGCCCGAGACACAGGCCTGTAAGGAAGGCTGCTCTCTCGGCTAATATCTTGTTTGAGGCAGTTAGCACTGTTGTACCCCGTGGGCCTAACTTTAGGCCTTGTTCCCTGGCCACTCTCTCAAAGAATCCAGGCGAATCCTGCCTGAACTTTACCTAAGAGCAGTGGAGAGGAACCGTGATGTAGACAGCATCACGGTTCCAGAGGGTGGAAACACTTTCAGGGTTTCTATGTGGGAGCCTAGGAAACGACTCCCTTAAATCACAGGGCGAGAGAAACAGCTTCGCGCAGAGGCACGTCTCGCACCAGCTCTAGTGTCACGAAGCTGCCTGGACCCCTGAGTTCCAGGCACCATCTTCGAAGGCAGAAATCTGGGCAGATACCGTGCCTTAAGTTCCCTCCGGTCACTGGGTTAGAGGACGCGGTGTACTGTGTACTGTGGCTGAGAGCTCTGGCAACGGCCTCCTTAAAGTCAACGCCAGCGAGAAGAAGGCCGGTGCCGAAGACACATCTCTTGGCTCAGCTCTTCTTTCTGGGCCTAGTCCCGTTGCCCCGTGTGTGAGTGCAGGCCGCAAAACAACCACCTAACTCGCAGGCACCGCACTGTACAGCATCCGTGCTTCAGCCAGGATAGCCGTTGCTGAGAGTGGAAGCATTTCGCTGTGTGCCTGCGGGCGTGCGCTGCCAGCGAGCAAAAAACCATTTTCGGAGTGAGAATCAGGCGGCGGCAGAAGGCAGAACATGAGTTCCCACTTGTTTCATGAAGCCAGGCCTGGGCCCCGCTTTGCTATGCAAGTCTCATTGCTAGCGTACGAACGCGAAGCCCTAACAGTGTAGAGAACCCGTCCTTTAGCTACCGCCGACCTCTCTCTGGGAGGAAGCAGTGTACGGTGTCCGGGCGCGAGTGCCTGGGGAACGGCTTCCATATGCCAAAGCGAGGTTAGAAACAGGCCGTTGCGGAAGGCACCTCTCGGCTCAGCTCTTGCTACCTGGAGCTGCTAACCCTACACCGTTCCCCGTGGCTCTGGAACTCTCGGTGCTCAACCCTGACTCGGAGGAAAGAAGCCTGGAAACAAGCACAGCCCTAGCTCTCATCCCCTCTCCGCAGGGTGGGGCCACATGTTCCACCGTGCTTGTGTGCCCACCTGGGGAGGGGGTCCCACCAGAATTCCAAGGGAGAAAGAAGCAGGGGCCCAAGGCGCCTCTCGACTCAACACCTCTTGCCTGAAGCTAGGTCGCCAGGCCCAGTGTGCGTTGAGTCCGAACTGCCATCCGCCTAACGCAAAGTAAGCAAACGCTAGAGGCCCCGAGCCTCAGCCAAGAATGCCCGACTTGAGCGCGCACTTCACCTGTGGGGTGTTTGTGTGAAAGTATGAGCAATGGAACCTAAACGTTACTCTGACCGAGAAACAGGCCTGTAAGGTAGTCCGCTCTCTCGACTCATCTCTTGTTTGAGGCGGTTAGCACTGCTCTACCCTGTGGGCCTGCCTGGAGGCCTACGTCCCTGGCCACTCTCACGAAGAATCCAGGCGAAGCGTGCCCGAACTTTACCTAGGAGCAGTGGAGAGGAACCCTGATATAGACAGAATCACGATTCCGGAGGGTGGCAACACTTTCAGGGTGTCTGTGTGAGAGCCTAGGAAACGATTCCCCTACGCCACAGGGCGAGAGAAACGGCTTCACGCAGTGGCACCTCTCACACCACTTCTAATGTCACGAAGCTAGTACTCCTCCAGCATGGATGCGTGGATCCCTGAGTTCCAGGCACCTCCTTCGAAGGCAGAAATCTGTGCAGATACCGTGCCTTAAGCTCCCGCCGGTCACTGGATTAGAGGACGGGGTATACTGTGTACTGTGGCTGAGAGCTCTGGGAACGGCCGCCCTATAGTCAACCCCAGCGAGAAAAAGGCCGGTGCTGAAGACACACCTCTTGGCTCAGCTCTTCTTTGTGGGCCTATTACCGTTGCCCCGTGTGTGAGTGCAGGCTGCAAAACAACCACCTAACTCGCAGGCACCACACTGAAGAGCATCCGTGCTTCAGCCAGGAGAGCTGCTGCTGAGAGTGGAAGCATTTCGCTGTGTGCCTGCAGGCATGCGCTGCCAGCGAGTAAAAAACCATTTGCCGAGTGACACACAGGCGGCGGCAGAAGGCAGAACACGAGTCCCCACTTGTTTCATGAAGCCAGGCCTGCGGCCCCGCTTTGGTATACAACTCTCACTGCTAGCGTACAAAGGCGAAGCCAAAACAGGGTAGAGAACCCGTGCTTTAGCTACGGCCGACCTCTCTGCGGGAGGAAGCAGTGTACGGTGTCCGGGCGCGAGTGCCTGGAGAACGGCTTCCATACGCCATAGCGAGGTTAGAAACAGGCCGTTGCGGAAGGCACCTCTCGGCTCAGCTCTTGCTACCTGGAGCTGCTAACTCTACACTGCTCCCCGTGGCTCTGGAACTCTCGGTGCTCAACCCTGACTTGGAGGAAAGAAGCCTGGAATCAAGCACAGCTTTAGCTCCCGTCCCCACTCCACAGGGTGCGGCCACATGTTCCACCGTGCTTGTGTGCCCACCTGGTGTTTGTCCCATCAGGATTCCAGGGAGAAAAAAGCAGGGGCCCAAGGCGCCAATCGACTCAACACCTCTTCCTGAAGCTACGTCCTCTGTCCCCTGTGTGCCTTCATGCCTAACTGCCATCCACCTAGCACAAAGGAAGAAAATGCTAGAGGCCGCGTACATCAGCCAAGAACGCCCTTCTTCAGAACAGACTTCAGCTGTGGTGTGTTTGTGTGAAAGCATGATCAATGGGACCTACAGGTTACTCTGCCCGAGACACAGGCCTGTAAGGAAGGCTGCTCTCTCGGCTAATATCTTGTTTGAGGCAGTTAGCACTGTTGTACCCCGTGGGCCTAACTTTAGGCCTTGTTCCCTGGCCACTCTCTCAAAGAATCCAGGCGAATCCTGCCTGAACTTTACCTAAGAGCAGTGGAGAGGAACCGTGATGTAGACAGCATCACGGTTCCGGAGGGTGGAAACACTTTCAGGGTTTCTATGTGGGAGCCTAGGAAACGACTCCCTTAAATCACAGGGCGAGAGAAACAGCTTCGCGCAGAGGCACGTCTCGCACCAGCTCTAGTGTCACGAAGCTGCCTGGACCCCTGAGTTCCAGGCACCATCTTCGAAGGCAGAAATCTGGGCAGATACCGTGCCTTAAGTTCCCTCCGGTCACTGGGTTAGAGGACGCGGTGTACTGTGTACTGTGGCTGAGAGCTCTGGCAACGGCCTCCTTAAAGTCAACGCCAGCGAGAAGAAGGCCGGTGCCGAAGACACATCTCTTGGCTCAGCTCTTCTTTCTGGGCCTAGTCCCGTTACCCCGTGTGTGAGTGCAGGCCGCAAAACAACCACCTAACTCGCAGGCACCGCACTGTACAGCATCCGTGCTTCAGCCAGGATAGCCGTTGCTGAGAGTGGAAGCATTTCGCTGTGTGCCTGCGGGCGTGCGCTGCCAGCGAGCAAAAAACCATTTTCGGAGTGAGAATCAGGCGGCGGCAGAAGGCAGAACATGAGTTCCCACTTGTTTCATGAAGCCAGGCCTGGGCCCCGCTTTGCTATGCAAGTCTCATTGCTAGCGTACGAACGCGAAGCCCTAACAGTGTAGAGAACCCGTCCTTTAGCTACCGCCGACCTCTCTCTGGGAGGAAGCAGTGTACGGTGTCCGGGCGCGAGTGCCTGGGGAACGGCTTCCATATGCCAAAGCGAGGTTAGAAACAGGCCGTTGCGGAAGGCACCTCTTGGCTCAGCTCTTGCTACCTGGAGCTGCTAACCCTACACCGTTCCCCGTGGCTCTGGAACTCTCGGTGCTCAACCCTGACTCGGAGGAAAGAAGCCTGGAAACAAGCACAGCCCTAGCTCTCATCCCCTCTCCGCAGGGTGGGGCCACATGTTCCACCGTGCTTGTGTGCCCACCTGGGGAGGGGGTCCCACCAGAATTCCAAGGGAGAAAGAAGCAGGGGCCCAAGGCGCCTCTCGACTCAACACCTCTTGCCTGAAGCTAGGTCGCCAGGCCCAGTGTGCGTTGAGTCCGAACTGCCATCCGCCTAACGCAAAGTAAGCAAACGCTAGAGGCCCCGAGCCTCAGCCAAGAATGCCCGACTTGAGCGCGCACTTCACCTGTGGGGTGTTTGTGTGAAAGTATGAGCAATGGAACCTAAACGTTACTCTGACCGAGAAACAGGCCTGTAAGGTAGTCCACTCTCTCGACTCATCTCTTGTTTGAGGCGGTTAGCACTGCTCTACCCTGTGGGCCTGCCTGGAGGCCTACGTCCCTGGCCACTCTCACGAAGAATCCAGGCGAAGCGTGCCCGAACTTTACCTAGGAGCAGTGGAGAGGAACCCTGATATAGACAGAATCACGATTCCGGAGGGTGGCAACACTTTCAGGGTGTCTGTGTGAGAGCCTAGGAAACGATTCCCCTATGCCACAGGGCGAGAGAAACGGCTTCACGCAGTGGCACCTCTCACACCACTTCTAATGTCACGAAGCTAGTACTCCTCCAGCATGGATGCGTGGATCCCTGAGTTCCAGGCACCTCCTTCGAAGGCAGAAATCTGTGCAGATACCGTGCCTTAAGCTCCCGCCGGTCACTGGATTAGAGGACGGGGTATACTGTGTACTGTGGCTGAGAGCTCTGGGAACGGCCGCCCTATAGTCAACCCCAGCGAGAAAAAGGCCGGTGCTGAAGACACACCTCTTGGCTCAGCTCTTCTTTGTGGGCCTATTACCGTTGCCCCGTGTGTGAGTGCAGGCTGCAAAACAACCACCTAACTCGCAGGCACCACACTGAAGAGCATCCGTGCTTCAGCCAGGAGAGCTGCTGCTGAGAGTGGAAGCATTTCGCTGTGTGCCTGCAGGCATGCGCTGCCAGCGAGTAAAAAACCATTTGCCGAGTGACACACAGGCGGCGGCAGAAGGCAGAACACGAGTCCCCACTTGTTTCATGAAGCCAGGCCTGCGGCCCCGCTTTGGTATACAACTCTCACTGCTAGCGTACAAAGGCGAAGCCAAAACAGGGTAGAGAACCCGTGCTTTAGCTACGGCCGACCTCTCTGCGGGAGGAAGCAGTGTACGGTGTCCGGGCGCGAGTGCCTGGAGAACGGCTTCCATACGCCATAGCGAGGTTAGAAACAGGCCGTTGCGGAAGGCACCTCTCGGCTCAGCTCTTGCTACCTGGAGCTGCTAACTCTACACTGCTCCCCGTGGCTCTGGAACTCTCGGTGCTCAACCCTGACTTGGAGGAAAGAAGCCTGGAATCAAGCACAGCTTTAGCTCCCGTCCCCACTCCACAGGGTGCGGCCACATGTTCCACCGTGCTTGTGTGCCCACCTGGTGTTTGTCCCATCAGGATTCCAGGGAGAAAAAAGCAGGGGCCCAAGGCGCCAATCGACTCAACACCTCTTCGTGAAGCTACGTCCTCTGTCCCCTGTGTGCCTTCATGCCTAACTGCCATCCACCTAGCACAAAGGAAGAAAATGCTAGAGGCCGCGTACATCAGCCAAGAACGCCCTTCTTCAGAACAGACTTCAGCTGTGGTGTGTTTGTGTGAAAGCATGATCAATGGGACCTACAGGTTACTCTGCCCGAGACACAGGCCTGTAAGGAAGGCTGCTCTCTCGGCTAATATCTTGTTTGAGGCAGTTAGCACTGTTGTACCCCGTGGGCCTAACTTTAGGCCTTGTTCCCTGGCCACTCTCTCAAAGAATCCAGGCGAATCCTGCCTGAACTTTACCTAAGAGCAGTGGAGAGGAACCGTGATGTAGACAGCATCACGGTTCCGGAGGGTGGAAACACTTTCAGGGTTTCTATGTGGGAGCCTAGGAAACGACTCCCTTAAATCACAGGGCAAGAGAAACAGCTTCGCGCAGAGGCACGTCTCGCACCAGCTCTAGTGTCACGAAGCTGCCTGGACCCCTGAGTTCCAGGCACCATCTTCGAAGGCAGAAATCTGGGCAGATACCGTGCCTTAAGTTCCCTCCGGTCACTGGGTTAGAGGACGCGGTGTACTGTGTACTGTGGCTGAGAGCTCTGGCAACGGCCTCCTTAAAGTCAACGCCAGCGAGAAGAAGGCCGCTGCCGAAGACACATCTCTTGGCTCAGCTCTTCTTTCTGGGCCTAGTCCCGTTGCCCCGTGTGTGAGTGCAGGCCGCAAAACAACCACCTAACTCGCAGGCACCGCACTGTACAGCATCCGTGCTTCAGCCAGGATAGCCGTTGCTGAGAGTGGAAGCATTTCGCTGTGTGCCTGCGGGTGTGCGCTGCCAGCGAGCAAAAAACCATTTTCGGAGTGAGAATCAGGCGGCGGCAGAAGGCAGAACATGAGTTCCCACTTGTTTCATGAAGCCAGGCCTGGGCCCCGCTTTGCTATGCAAGTCTCATTGCTAGCGTACGAACGCGAAGCCCTAACAGTGTAGAGAACCCGTCCTTTAGCTACCGCCGACCTCTCTCTGGGAGGAAGCAGTGTACGGTGTCCGGGCGCGAGTGCCTGGGGAACGGCTTCCATATGCCAAAGCGAGGTTAGAAACAGGCCGTTGCGGAAGGCACCTCTTGGCTCAGCTCTTGCTACCTGGAGCTGCTAACCCTACACCGTTCCCCGTGGCTCTGGAACTCTCGGTGCTCAACCCTGACTCGGAGGAAAGAAGCCTGGAAACAAGCACAGCCCTAGCTCTCATCCCCTCTCCGCAGGGTGGGGCCACATGTTCCACCGTGCTTGTGTGCCCACCTGGGGAGGGGGTCCCACCAGAATTCCAAGGGAGAAAGAAGCAGGGGCCCAAGGCGCCTCTCGACTCAACACCTCTTGCCTGAAGCTAGGTCGCCAGGCCCAGTGTGCGTTGAGTCCGAACTGCCATCCGCCTAACGCAAAGTAAGCAAACGCTAGAGGCCCCGAGCCTCAGCCAAGAATGCCCGACTTGAGCGCGCACTTCACCTGTGGGGTGTTTGTGTGAAAGTATGAGCAATGGAACCTAAACGTTACTCTGACCGAGAAACAGGCCTGTAAGGTAGACCGCTCTCTCGACTCATCTCTTGTTTGAGGCGGTTAGCACTGCTCTACCCTGTGGGCCTGCCTGGAGGCCTACGTCCCTGGCCACTCTCACGAAGAATCCAGGCGAAGCGTGCCCGAACTTTACCTAGGAGCAGTGGAGAGGAACCCTGATATAGACAGAATCACGATTCCGGAGGGTGGCAACACTTTCAGGGTGTCTGTGTGAGAGCCTAGGAAACGATTCCCCTATGCCACAGGGCGAGAGAAACGGCTTCACGCAGTGGCACCTCTCACACCACTTCTAATGTCACGAAGCTAGTACTCCTCCAGCATGGATGCGTGGATCCCTGAGTTCCAGGCACCTCCTTCGAAGGCAGAAATCTGTGCAGATACCGTGCCTTAAGCTCCCGCCGGTCACTGGATTAGAGGACGGGGTATACTGTGTACTGTGGCTGAGAGCTCTGGGAACGGCCGCCCTATAGTCAACCCCAGCGAGAAAAAGGCCGGTGCTGAAGACACACCTCTTGGCTCAGCTCTTCTTTGTGGGCCTATTACCGTTGCCCCGTGTGTGAGTGCAGGCTGCAAAACAACCACCTAACTCGCAGGCACCACACTGAAGAGCATCCGTGCTTCAGCCAGGAGAGCTGCTGCTGAGAGTGGAAGCATTTCGCTGTGTGCCTGCAGGCATGCGCTGCCAGCGAGTAAAAAACCATTTGCCGAGTGACACACAGGCGGCGGCAGAAGGCAGAACACGAGTCCCCACTTGTTTCATGAAGCCAGGCCTGCGGCCCCGCTTTGGTATACAACTCTCACTGCTAGCGTACAAAGGCGAAGCCAAAACAGGGTAGAGAACCCGTGCTTTAGCTACGGCCGACCTCTCTGCGGGAGGAAGCAGTGTACGGTGTCCGGGCGCGAGTGCCTGGAGAACGGCTTCCATACGCCATAGCGAGGTTAGAAACAGGCCGTTGCGGAAGGCACCTCTCGGCTCAACTCTTGCTACCTGGAGCTGCTAACTCTACACTGCTCCCCGTGGCTCTGGAACTCTCGGTGCTCAACCCTGACTTGGAGGAAAGAAGCCTGGAATCAAGCACAGCTTTAGCTCCCGTCCCCACTCCACAGGGTGCGGCCACATGTTCCACCGTGCTTGTGTGCCCACCTGGTGTTTGTCCCATCAGGATTCCAGGGAGAAAAAAGCAGGGGCCCAAGGCGCCAATCGACTCAACACCTCTTCGTGAAGCTACGTCCTCTGTCCCCTGTGTGCCTTCATGCCTAACTGCCATCCACCTAGCACAAAGGAAGAAAATGCTAGAGGCCGCGTACATCAGCCAAGAACGCCCTTCTTCAGAACAGACTTCAGCTGTGGTGTGTTTGTGTGAAAGCATGATCAATGGGACCTACAGGTTACTCTGCCCGAGACACAGGCCTGTAAGGAAGGCTGCTCTCTCGGCTAATATCTTGTTTGAGGCAGTTAGCACTGTTGTACCCCGTGGGCCTAACTTTAGGCCTTGTTCCCTGGCCACTCTCTCAAAGAATCCAGGCGAATCCTGCCTGAACTTTACCTAAGAGCAGTGGAGAGGAACCGTGATGTAGACAGCATCACGGTTCCGGAGGGTGGAAACACTTTCAGGGTTTCTATGTGGGAGCCTAGGAAACGACTCCCTTAAATCACAGGGCGAGAGAAACAGCTTCGCGCAGAGGCACGTCTCGCACCAGCTCTAGTGTCACGAAGCTGCCTGGACCCCTGAGTTCCAGGCACCATCTTCGAAGGCAGAAATCTGGGCAGATACCGTGCCTTAAGTTCCCTCCGGTCACTGGGTTAGAGGACGCGGTGTACTGTGTACTGTGGCTGAGAGCTCTGGCAACGGCCTCCTTAAAGTCAACGCCAGCGAGAAGAAGGCCGGTGCCGAAGACACATCTCTTGGCTCAGCTCTTCTTTCTGGGCCTAGTCCCGTTGCCCCGTGTGTGAGTGCAGGCCGCAAAACAACCACCTAACTCGCAGGCACCGCACTGTACAGCATCCGTGCTTCAGCCAGGATAGCCGTTGCTGAGAGTGGAAGCATTTCGCTGTGTGCCTGCGGGCGTGCGCTGCCAGCGAGCAAAAAACCATTTTCGGAGTGAGAATCAGGCGGCGGCAGAAGGCAGAACATGAGTTCCCACTTGTTTCATGAAGCCAGGCCTGGGCCCCGCTTTGCTATGCAAGTCTCATTGCTAGCGTACGAACGCGAAGCCCTAACAGTGTAGAGAACCCGTCCTTTAGCTACCGCCGACCTCTCTCTGGGAGGAAGCAGTGTACGGTGTCCGGGCGCGAGTGCCTGGGGAACGGCTTCCATATGCCAAAGCGAGGTTAGAAACAGGCCGTTGCGGAAGGCACCTCTCGGCTCAGCTCTTGCTACCTGGAGCTGCTAACCCTACACCGTTCCCCGTGGCTCTGGAACTCTCGGTGCTCAACCCTGACTCGGAGGAAAGAAGCCTGGAAACAAGCACAGCCCTAGCTCTCATCCCCTCTCCGCAGGGTGGGGCCACATGTTCCACCGTGCTTGTGTGCCCACCTGGGGAGGGGGTCCCACCAGAATTCCAAGGGAGAAAGAAGCAGGGGCCCAAGGCGCCTCTCGACTCAACACCTCTTGCCTGAAGCTAGGTCGCCAGGCCCAGTGTGCGTTGAGTCCGAACTGCCATCCGCCTAACGCAAAGTAAGCAAACGCTAGAGGCCCCGAGCCTCAGCCAAGAATGCCCGACTTGAGCGCGCACTTCACCTGTGGGGTGTTTGTGTGAAAGTATGAGCAATGGAACCTAAACGTTACTCTGACCGAGAAACAGGCCTGTAAGGTAGTCCGCTCTCTCGACTCATCTCTTGTTTGAGGCGGTTAGCACTGCTCTACCCTGTGGGCCTGCCTGGAGGCCTACGTCCCTGGCCACTCTCACGAAGAATCCAGGCGAAGCGTGCCCGAACTTTACCTAGGAGCAGTGGAGAGGAACCCTGATATAGACAGAATCACGATTCCGGAGGGTGGCAACACTTTCAGGGTGTCTGTGTGAGAGCCTAGGAAACGATTCCCCTACGCCACAGGGCGAGAGAAACGGCTTCACGCAGTGGCACCTCTCACACCACTTCTAATGTCACGAAGCTAGTACTCCTCCAGCATGGATGCGTGGATCCCTGAGTTCCAGGCACCTCCTTCGAAGGCAGAAATCTGTGCAGATACCGTGCCTTAAGCTCCCGCCGGTCACTGGATTAGAGGACGGGGTATACTGTGTACTGTGGCTGAGAGCTCTGGGAACGGCCGCCCTATAGTCAACCCCAGCGAGAAAAAGGCCGGTGCTGAAGACACACCTCTTGGCTCAGCTCTTCTTTGTGGGCCTATTACCGTTGCCCCGTGTGTGAGTGCAGGCTGCAAAACAACCACCTAACTCGCAGGCACCACACTGAAGAGCATCCGTGCTTCAGCCAGGAGAGCTGCTGCTGAGAGTGGAAGCATTTCGCTGTGTGCCTGCAGGCATGCGCTGCCAGCGAGTAAAAAACCATTTGCCGAGTGACACACAGGCGGCGGCAGAAGGCAGAACACGAGTCCCCACTTGTTTCATGAAGCCAGGCCTGCGGCCCCGCTTTGGTATACAACTCTCACTGCTAGCGTACAAAGGCGAAGCCAAAACAGGGTAGAGAACCCGTGCTTTAGCTACGGCCGACCTCTCTGCGGGAGGAAGCAGTGTACGGTGTCCGGGCGCGAGTGCCTGGAGAACGGCTTCCATACGCCATAGCGAGGTTAGAAACAGGCCGTTGCGGAAGGCACCTCTCGGCTCAGCTCTTGCTACCTGGAGCTGCTAACTCTACACTGCTCCCCGTGGCTCTGGAACTCTCGGTGCTCAACCCTGACTTGGAGGAAAGAAGCCTGGAATCAAGCACAGCTTTAGCTCCCGTCCCCACTCCACAGGGTGCGGCCACATGTTCCACCGTGCTTGTGTGCCCACCTGGTGTTTGTCCCATCAGGATTCCAGGGAGAAAAAAGCAGGGGCCCAAGGCGCCAATCGACTCAACACCTCTTCGTGAAGCTACGTCCTCTGTCCCCTGTGTGCCTTCATGCCTAACTGCCATCCACCTAGCACAAAGGAAGAAAATGCTAGAGGCCGCGTACATCAGCCAAGAACGCCCTTCTTCAGAACAGACTTCAGCTGTGGTGTGTTTGTGTGAAAGCATGATCAATGGGACCTACAGGTTACTCTGCCCGAGACACAGGCCTGTAAGGAAGGCTGCTCTCTCGGCTAATATCTTGTTTGAGGCAGTTAGCACTGTTGTACCCCGTGGGCCTAACTTTAGGCCTTGTTCCCTGGCCACTCTCTCAAAGAATCCAGGCGAATCCTGCCTGAACTTTACCTAAGAGCAGTGGAGAGGAACCGTGATGTAGACAGCATCACGGTTCCGGAGGGTGGAAACACTTTCAGGGTTTCTATGTGGGAGCCTAGGAAACGACTCCCTTAAATCACAGGGCGAGAGAAACAGCTTCGCGCAGAGGCACGTCTCGCACCAGCTCTAGTGTCACGAAGCTGCCTGGACCCCTGAGTTCCAGGCACCATCTTCGAAGGCAGAAATCTGGGCAGATACCGTGCCTTAAGTTCCCTCCGGTCACTGGGTTAGAGGACGCGGTGTACTGTGTACTGTGGCTGAGAGCTCTGGCAACGGCCTCCTTAAAGTCAACGCCAGCGAGAAGAAGGCCGGTGCCGAAGACACATCTCTTGGCTCAGCTCTTCTTTCTGGGCCTAGTCCCGTTGCCCCGTGTGTGAGTGCAGGCCGCAAAACAACCACCTAACTCGCAGGCACCGCACTGTACAGCATCCGTGCTTCAGCCAGGATAGCCGTTGCTGAGAGTGGAAGCATTTCGCTGTGTGCCTGCGGGCGTGCGCTGCCAGCGAGCAAAAAACCATTTTCGGAGTGAGAATCAGGCGGCGGCAGAAGGCAGAACATGAGTTCCCACTTGTTTCATGAAGCCAGGCCTGGGCCCCGCTTTGCTATGCAAGTCTCATTGCTAGCGTACGAACGCGAAGCCCTAACAGTGTAGAGAACCCGTCCTTTAGCTACCGCCGACCTCTCTCTGGGAGGAAGCAGTGTACGGTGTCCGGGCGCGAGTGCCTGGGGAACGGCTTCCATATGCCAAAGCGAGGTTAGAAACAGGCCGTTGCGGAAGGCACCTCTTGGCTCAGCTCTTGCTACCTGGAGCTGCTAACCCTACACCGTTCCCCGTGGCTCTGGAACTCTCGGTGCTCAACCCTGACTCGGAGGAAAGAAGCCTGGAAACAAGCACAGCCCTAGCTCTCATCCCCTCTCCGCAGGGTGGGGCCACATGTTCCACCGTGCTTGTGTGCCCACCTGGGGAGGGGGTCCCACCAGAATTCCAAGGGAGAAAGAAGCAGGGGCCCAAGGCGCCTCTCGACTCAACACCTCTTGCCTGAAGCTAGGTCGCCAGGCCCAGTGTGCGTTGAGTCCGAACTGCCATCCGCCTAACGCAAAGTAAGCAAACGCTAGAGGCCCCGAGCCTCAGCCAAGAATGCCCGACTTGAGCGCGCACTTCACCTGTGGGGTGTTTGTGTGAAAGTATGAGCAATGGAACCTAAACGTTACTCTGACCGAGAAACAGGCCTGTAAGGTAGTCCGCTCTCTCGACTCATCTCTTGTTTGAGGCGGTTAGCACTGCTCTACCCTGTGGGCCTGCCTGGAGGCCTACGTCCCTGGCCACTCTCACGAAGAATCCAGGCGAAGCGTGCCCGAACTTTACCTAGGAGCAGTGGAGAGGAACCCTGATATAGACAGAATCACGATTCCGGAGGGTGGCAACACTTTCAGGGTGTCTGTGTGAGAGCCTAGGAAACGATTCCCCTACGCCACAGGGCGAGAGAAACGGCTTCACGCAGTGGCACCTCTCACACCACTTCTAATGTCACGAAGCTAGTACTCCTCCAGCATGGATGCGTGGATCCCTGAGTTCCAGGCACCTCCTTCGAAGGCAGAAATCTGTGCAGATACCGTGCCTTAAGCTCCCGCCGGTCACTGGATTAGAGGACGGGGTATACTGTGTACTGTGGCTGAGAGCTCTGGGAACGGCCGCCCTATAGTCAACCCCAGCGAGAAAAAGGCCGGTGCTGAAGACACACCTCTTGGCTCAGCTCTTCTTTGTGGGCCTATTACCGTTGCCCCGTGTGTGAGTGCAGGCTGCAAAACAACCACCTAACTCGCAGGCACCACACTGAAGAGCATCCGTGCTTCAGCCAGGAGAGCTGCTGCTGAGAGTGGAAGCATTTCGCTGTGTGCCTGCAGGCATGCGCTGCCAGCGAGTAAAAAACCATTTGCCGAGTGACACACAGGCGGCGGCAGAAGGCAGAACACGAGTCCCCACTTGTTTCATGAAGCCAGGCCTGCGGCCCCGCTTTGGTATACAACTCTCACTGCTAGCGTACAAAGGCGAAGCCAAAACAGGGTAGAGAACCCGTGCTTTAGCTACGGCCGACCTCTCTGCGGGAGGAAGCAGTGTACGGTGTCCGGGCGCGAGTGCCTGGAGAACGGCTTCCATACGCCATAGCGAGGTTAGAAACAGGCCGTTGCGGAAGGCACCTCTCGGCTCAGCTCTTGCTACCTGGAGCTGCTAACTCTACACTGCTCCCCGTGGCTCTGGAACTCTCGGTGCTCAACCCTGACTTGGAGGAAAGAAGCCTGGAATCAAGCACAGCTTTAGCTCCCGTCCCCACTCCACAGGGTGCGGCCACATGTTCCACCGTGCTTGTGTGCCCACCTGGTGTTTGTCCCATCAGGATTCCAGGGAGAAAAAAGCAGGGGCCCAAGGCGCCAATCGACTCAACACCTCTTCGTGAAGCTACGTCCTCTGTCCCCTGTGTGCCTTCATGCCTAACTGCCATCCACCTAGCACAAAGGAAGAAAATGCTAGAGGCCGCGTACATCAGCCAAGAACGCCCTTCTTCAGAACAGACTTCAGCTGTGGTGTGTTTGTGTGAAAGCATGATCAATGGGACCTACAGGTTACTCTGCCCGAGACACAGGCCTGTAAGGAAGGCTGCTCTCTCGGCTAATATCTTGTTTGAGGCAGTTAGCACTGTTGTACCCCGTGGGCCTAACTTTAGGCCTTGTTCCCTGGCCACTCTCTCAAAGAATCCAGGCGAATCCTGCCTGAACTTTACCTAAGAGCAGTGGAGAGGAACCGTGATGTAGACAGCATCACGGTTCCGGAGGGTGGAAACACTTTCAGGGTTTCTATGTGGGAGCCTAGGAAACGACTCCCTTAAATCACAGGGCGAGAGAAACAGCTTCGCGCAGAGGCACGTCTCGCACCAGCTCTAGTGTCACGAAGCTGCCTGGACCCCTGAGTTCCAGGCACCATCTTCGAAGGCAGAAATCTGGGCAGATACCGTGCCTTAAGTTCCCTCCGGTCACTGGGTTAGAGGACGCGGTGTACTGTGTACTGTGGCTGAGAGCTCTGGCAACGGCCTCCTTAAAGTCAACGCCAGCGAGAAGAAGGCCGGTGCCGAAGACACATCTCTTGGCTCAGCTCTTCTTTCTGGGCCTAGTCCCGTTGCCCCGTGTGTGAGTGCAGGCCGCAAAACAACCACCTAACTCGCAGGCACCGCACTGTACAGCATCCGTGCTTCAGCCAGGATAGCCGTTGCTGAGAGTGGAAGCATTTCGCTGTGTGCCTGCGGGTGTGCGCTGCCAGCGAGCAAAAAACCATTTTCGGAGTGAGAATCAGGCGGCGGCAGAAGGCAGAACATGAGTTCCCACTTGTTTCATGAAGCCAGGCCTGGGCCCCGCTTTGCTATGCAAGTCTCATTGCTAGCGTACGAACGCGAAGCCCTAACAGTGTAGAGAACCCGTCCTTTAGCTACCGCCGACCTCTCTCTGGGAGGAAGCAGTGTACGGTGTCCGGGCGCGAGTGCCTGGGGAACGGCTTCCATATGCCAAAGCGAGGTTAGAAACAGGCCGTTGCGGAAGGCACCTCTTGGCTCAGCTCTTGCTACCTGGAGCTGCTAACCCTACACCGTTCCCCGTGGCTCTGGAACTCTCGGTGCTCAACCCTGACTCGGAGGAAAGAAGCCTGGAAACAAGCACAGCCCTAGCTCTCATCCCCTCTCCGCAGGGTGGGGCCACATGTTCCACCGTGCTTGTGTGCCCACCTGGGGAGGGGGTCCCACCAGAATTCCAAGGGAGAAAGAAGCAGGGGCCCAAGGCGCCTCTCGACTCAACACCTCTTGCCTGAAGCTAGGTCGCCAGGCCCAGTGTGCGTTGAGTCCGAACTGCCATCCGCCTAACGCAAAGTAAGCAAACGCTAGAGGCCCCGAGCCTCAGCCAAGAATGCCCGACTTGAGCGCGCACTTCACCTGTGGGGTGTTTGTGTGAAAGTATGAGCAATGGAACCTAAACGTTACTCTGACCGAGAAACAGGCCTGTAAGGTAGACCGCTCTCTCGACTCATCTCTTGTTTGAGGCGGTTAGCACTGCTCTACCCTGTGGGCCTGCCTGGAGGCCTACGTCCCTGGCCACTCTCACGAAGAATCCAGGCGAAGCGTGCCCGAACTTTACCTAGGAGCAGTGGAGAGGAACCCTGATATAGACAGAATCACGATTCCGGAGGGTGGCAACACTTTCAGGGTGTCTGTGTGAGAGCCTAGGAAACGATTCCCCTATGCCACAGGGCGAGAGAAACGGCTTCACGCAGTGGCACCTCTCACACCACTTCTAATGTCACGAAGCTAGTACTCCTCCAGCATGGATGCGTGGATCCCTGAGTTCCAGGCACCTCCTTCGAAGGCAGAAATCTGTGCAGATACCGTGCCTTAAGCTCCCGCCGGTCACTGGATTAGAGGACGGGGTATACTGTGTACTGTGGCTGAGAGCTCTGGGAACGGCCGCCCTATAGTCAACCCCAGCGAGAAAAAGGCCGGTGCTGAAGACACACCTCTTGGCTCAGCTCTTCTTTGTGGGCCTATTACCGTTGCCCCGTGTGTGAGTGCAGGCTGCAAAACAACCACCTAACTCGCAGGCACCACACTGAAGAGCATCCGTGCTTCAGCCAGGAGAGCTGCTGCTGAGAGTGGAAGCATTTCGCTGTGTGCCTGCAGGCATGCGCTGCCAGCGAGTAAAAAACCATTTGCCGAGTGACACACAGGCGGCGGCAGAAGGCAGAACACGAGTCCCCACTTGTTTCATGAAGCCAGGCCTGCGGCCCCGCTTTGGTATACAACTCTCACTGCTAGCGTACAAAGGCGAAGCCAAAACAGGGTAGAGAACCCGTGCTTTAGCTACGGCCGACCTCTCTGCGGGAGGAAGCAGTGTACGGTGTCCGGGCGCGAGTGCCTGGAGAACGGCTTCCATACGCCATAGCGAGGTTAGAAACAGGCCGTTGCGGAAGGCACCTCTCGGCTCAGCTCTTGCTACCTGGAGCTGCTAACTCTACACTGCTCCCCGTGGCTCTGGAACTCTCGGTGCTCAACCCTGACTTGGAGGAAAGAAGCCTGGAATCAAGCACAGCTTTAGCTCCCGTCCCCACTCCACAGGGTGCGGCCACATGTTCCACCGTGCTTGTGTGCCCACCTGGTGTTTGTCCCATCAGGATTCCAGGGAGAAAAAAGCAGGGGCCCAAGGCGCCAATCGACTCAACACCTCTTCGTGAAGCTACGTCCTCTGTCCCCTGTGTGCCTTCATGCCTAACTGCCATCCACCTAGCACAAAGGAAGAAAATGCTAGAGGCCGCGTACATCAGCCAAGAACGCCCTTCTTCAGAACAGACTTCAGCTGTGGTGTGTTTGTGTGAAAGCATGATCAATGGGACCTACAGGTTACTCTGCCCGAGACACAGGCCTGTAAGGAAGGCTGCTCTCTCGGCTAATATCTTGTTTGAGGCAGTTAGCACTGTTGTACCCCGTGGGCCTAACTTTAGGCCTTGTTCCCTGGCCACTCTCTCAAAGAATCCAGGCGAATCCTGCCTGAACTTTACCTAAGAGCAGTGGAGAGGAACCGTGATGTAGACAGCATCACGGTTCCGGAGGGTGGAAACACTTTCAGGGTTTCTATGTGGGAGCCTAGGAAACGACTCCCTTAAATCACAGGGCGAGAGAAACAGCTTCGCGCAGAGGCACGTCTCGCACCAGCTCTAGTGTCACGAAGCTGCCTGGACCCCTGAGTTCCAGGCACCATCTTCGAAGGCAGAAATCTGGGCAGATACCGTGCCTTAAGTTCCCTCCGGTCACTGGGTTAGAGGACGCGGTGTACTGTGTACTGTGGCTGAGAGCTCTGGCAACGGCCTCCTTAAAGTCAACGCCAGCGAGAAGAAGGCCGGTGCCGAAGACACATCTCTTGGCTCAGCTCTTCTTTCTGGGCCTAGTCCCGTTGCCCCGTGTGTGAGTGCAGGCCGCAAAACAACCACCTAACTCGCAGGCACCGCACTGTACAGCATCCGTGCTTCAGCCAGGATAGCCGTTGCTGAGAGTGGAAGCATTTCGCTGTGTGCCTGCGGGTGTGCGCTGCCAGCGAGCAAAAAACCATTTTCGGAGTGAGAATCAGGCGGCGGCAGAAGGCAGAACATGAGTTCCCACTTGTTTCATGAAGCCAGGCCTGGGCCCCGCTTTGCTATGCAAGTCTCATTGCTAGCGTACGAACGCGAAGCCCTAACAGTGTAGAGAACCCGTCCTTTAGCTACCGCCGACCTCTCTCTGGGAGGAAGCAGTGTACGGTGTCCGGGCGCGAGTGCCTGGGGAACGGCTTCCATATGCCAAAGCGAGGTTAGAAACAGGCCGTTGCGGAAGGCACCTCTTGGCTCAGCTCTTGCTACCTGGAGCTGCTAACCCTACACCGTTCCCCGTGGCTCTGGAACTCTCGGTGCTCAACCCTGACTCGGAGGAAAGAAGCCTGGAAACAAGCACAGCCCTAGCTCTCATCCCCTCTCCGCAGGGTGGGGCCACATGTTCCACCGTGCTTGTGTGCCCACCTGGGGAGGGGGTCCCACCAGAATTCCAAGGGAGAAAGAAGCAGGGGCCCAAGGCGCCTCTCGACTCAACACCTCTTGCCTGAAGCTAGGTCGCCAGGCCCAGTGTGCGTTGAGTCCGAACTGCCATCCGCCTAACGCAAAGTAAGCAAACGCTAGAGGCCCCGAGCCTCAGCCAAGAATGCCCGACTTGAGCGCGCACTTCACCTGTGGGGTGTTTGTGTGAAAGTATGAGCAATGGAACCTAAACGTTACTCTGACCGAGAAACAGGCCTGTAAGGTAGTCCGCTCTCTCGACTCATCTCTTGTTTGAGGCGGTTAGCACTGCTCTACCCTGTGGGCCTGCTTGGAGGCCTACGTCCCTGGCCACTCTCACGAAGAATCCAGGCGAAGCGTGCCCGAACTTTACCTAGGAGCAGTGGAGAGGAACCCTGATATAGACAGAATCACGATTCCGGAGGGTGGCAACACTTTCAGGGTGTCTGTGTGAGAGCCTAGGAAACGATTCCCCTACGCCACAGGGCGAGAGAAACGGCTTCACGCAGTGGCACCTCTCACACCACTTCTAATGTCACGAAGCTAGTACTCCTCCAGCATGGATGCGTGG
The DNA here is from genome assembly GCF_037043125.1 of Eumetopias jubatus. Lineage (NCBI taxonomy): Eukaryota > Metazoa > Chordata > Mammalia > Carnivora > Otariidae > Eumetopias > Eumetopias jubatus. Next base: position 457,666 of record NW_028274934.1, on the reverse strand, counting down.
ATCCCTGAGTTCCAGGCACCTCCTTCGAAGGCAGAAATCTGTGCAGATACCGTGCCTTAAGCTCCCGCCGGTCACTGGATTAGAGGACGGGGTATACTGTGTACTGTGGCTGAGAGCTCTGGGAACGGCCGCCCTATAGTCAACCCCAGCGAGAAAAAGGCCGGTGCTGAAGACACACCTCTTGGCTCAGCTCTTCTTTGTGGGCCTATTACCGTTGCCCCGTGTGTGAGTGCAGGCTGCAAAACAACCACCTAACTCGCAGGCACCACACTGAAGAGCATCCGTGCTTCAGCCAGGAGAGCTGCTGCTGAGAGTGGAAGCATTTCGCTGTGTGCCTGCAGGCATGCGCTGCCAGCGAGTAAAAAACCATTTGCCGAGTGACACACAGGCGGCGGCAGAAGGCAGAACACGAGTCCCCACTTGTTTCATGAAGCCAGGCCTGCGGCCCCGCTTTGGTATACAACTCTCACTGCTAGCGTACAAAGGCGAAGCCAAAACAGGGTAGAGAACCCGTGCTTTAGCTACGGCCGACCTCTCTGCGGGAGGAAGCAGTGTACGGTGTCCGGGCGCGAGTGCCTGGAGAACGGCTTCCATACGCCATAGCGAGGTTAGAAACAGGCCGTTGCGGAAGGCACCTCTCGGCTCAGCTCTTGCTACCTGGAGCTGCTAACTCTACACTGCTCCCCGTGGCTCTGGAACTCTCGGTGCTCAACCCTGACTTGGAGGAAAGAAGCCTGGAATCAAGCACAGCTTTAGCTCCCGTCCCCACTCCACAGGGTGCGGCCACATGTTCCACCGTGCTTGTGTGCCCACCTGGTGTTTGTCCCATCAGGATTCCAGGGAGAAAAAAGCAGGGGCCCAAGGCGCCAATCGACTCAACACCTCTTCCTGAAGCTACGTCCTCTGTCCCCTGTGTGCCTTCATGCCTAACTGCCATCCACCTAGCACAAAGGAAGAAAATGCTAGAGGCCGCGTACATCAGCCAAGAACGCCCTTCTTCAGAACAGACTTCAGCTGTGGTGTGTTTGTGTGAAAGCATGATCAATGGGACCTACAGGTTACTCTGCCCGAGACACAGGCCTGTAAGGAAGGCTGCTCTCTCGGCTAATATCTTGTTTGAGGCAGTTAGCACTGTTGTACCCCGTGGGCCTAACTTTAGGCCTTGTTCCCTGGCCACTCTCTCAAAGAATCCAGGCGAATCCTGCCTGAACTTTACCTAAGAGCAGTGGAGAGGAACCGTGATGTAGACAGCATCACGGTTCCGGAGGGTGGAAACACTTTCAGGGTTTCTATGTGGGAGCCTAGGAAACGACTCCCTTAAATCACAGGGCGAGAGAAACAGCTTCGCGCAGAGGCACGTCTCGCACCAGCTCTAGTGTCACGAAGCTGCCTGGACCCCTGAGTTCCAGGCACCATCTTCGAAGGCAGAAATCTGGGCAGATACCGTGCCTTAAGTTCCCTCCGGTCACTGGGTTAGAGGACGCGGTGTACTGTGTACTGTGGCTGAGAGCTCTGGCAACGGCCTCCTTAAAGTCAACGCCAGCGAGAAGAAGGCCGGTGCCGAAGACACATCTCTTGGCTCAGCTCTTCTTTCTGGGCCTAGTCCCGTTACCCCGTGTGTGAGTGCAGGCCGCAAAACAACCACCTAACTCGCAGGCACCGCACTGTACAGCATCCGTGCTTCAGCCAGGATAGCCGTTGCTGAGAGTGGAAGCATTTCGCTGTGTGCCTGCGGGCGTGCGCTGCCAGCGAGCAAAAAACCATTTTCGGAGTGAGAATCAGGCGGCGGCAGAAGGCAGAACATGAGTTCCCACTTGTTTCATGAAGCCAGGCCTGGGCCCCGCTTTGCTATGCAAGTCTCATTGCTAGCGTACGAACGCGAAGCCCTAACAGTGTAGAGAACCCGTCCTTTAGCTACCGCCGACCTCTCTCTGGGAGGAAGCAGTGTACGGTGTCCGGGCGCGAGTGCCTGGGGAACGGCTTCCATATGCCAAAGCGAGGTTAGAAACAGGCCGTTGCGGAAGGCACCTCTTGGCTCAGCTCTTGCTACCTGGAGCTGCTAACCCTACACCGTTCCCCGTGGCTCTGGAACTCTCGGTGCTCAACCCTGACTCGGAGGAAAGAAGCCTGGAAACAAGCACAGCCCTAGCTCTCATCCCCTCTCCGCAGGGTGGGGCCACATGTTCCACCGTGCTTGTGTGCCCACCTGGGGAGGGGGTCCCACCAGAATTCCAAGGGAGAAAGAAGCAGGGGCCCAAGGCGCCTCTCGACTCAACACCTCTTGCCTGAAGCTAGGTCGCCAGGCCCAGTGTGCGTTGAGTCCGAACTGCCATCCGCCTAACGCAAAGTAAGCAAACGCTAGAGGCCCCGAGCCTCAGCCAAGAATGCCCGACTTGAGCGCGCACTTCACCTGTGGGGTGTTTGTGTGAAAGTATGAGCAATGGAACCTAAACGTTACTCTGACCGAGAAACAGGCCTGTAAGGTAGTCCGCTCTCTCGACTCATCTCTTGTTTGAGGCGGTTAGCACTGCTCTACCCTGTGGGCCTGCCTGGAGGCCTACGTCCCTGGCCACTCTCACGAAGAATCCAGGCGAAGCGTGCCCGAACTTTACCTAGGAGCAGTGGAGAGGAACCCTGATATAGACAGAATCACGATTCCGGAGGGTGGCAACACTTTCAGGGTGTCTGTGTGAGAGCCTAGGAAACGATTCCCCTACGCCACAGGGCGAGAGAAACGGCTTCACGCAGTGGCACCTCTCACACCACTTCTAATGTCACGAAGCTAGTACTCCTCCAGCATGGATGCGTGGATCCCTGAGTTCCAGGCACCTCCTTCGAAGGCAGAAATCTGTGCAGATACCGTGCCTTAAGCTCCCGCCGGTCACTGGATTAGAGGACGGGGTATACTGTGTACTGTGGCTGAGAGCTCTGGGAACGGCCGCCCTATAGTCAACCCCAGCGAGAAAAAGGCCGGTGCTGAAGACACACCTCTTGGCTCAGCTCTTCTTTGTGGGCCTATTACCGTTGCCCCGTGTGTGAGTGCAGGCTGCAAAACAACCACCTAACTCGCAGGCACCACACTGAAGAGCATCCGTGCTTCAGCCAGGAGAGCTGCTGCTGAGAGTGGAAGCATTTCGCTGTGTGCCTGCAGGCATGCGCTGCCAGCGAGTAAAAAACCATTTGCCGAGTGACACACAGGCGGCGGCAGAAGGCAGAACACGAGTCCCCACTTGTTTCATGAAGCCAGGCCTGCGGCCCCGCTTTGGTATACAACTCTCACTGCTAGCGTACAAAGGCGAAGCCAAAACAGGGTAGAGAACCCGTGCTTTAGCTACGGCCGACCTCTCTGCGGGAGGAAGCAGTGTACGGTGTCCGGGCGCGAGTGCCTGGAGAACGGCTTCCATACGCCATAGCGAGGTTAGAAACAGGCCGTTGCGGAAGGCACCTCTCGGCTCAGCTCTTGCTACCTGGAGCTGCTAACTCTACACTGCTCCCCGTGGCTCTGGAACTCTCGGTGCTCAACCCTGACTTGGAGGAAAGAAGCCTGGAATCAAGCACAGCTTTAGCTCCCGTCCCCACTCCACAGGGTGCGGCCACATGTTCCACCGTGCTTGTGTGCCCACCTGGTGTTTGTCCCATCAGGATTCCAGGGAGAAAAAAGCAGGGGCCCAAGGCGCCAATCGACTCAACACCTCTTCGTGAAGCTACGTCCTCTGTCCCCTGTGTGCCTTCATGCCTAACTGCCATCCACCTAGCACAAAGGAAGAAAATGCTAGAGGCCGCGTACATCAGCCAAGAACGCCCTTCTTCAGAACAGACTTCAGCTGTGGTGTGTTTGTGTGAAAGCATGATCAATGGGACCTACAGGTTACTCTGCCCGAGACACAGGCCTGTAAGGAAGGCTGCTCTCTCGGCTAATATCTTGTTTGAGGCAGTTAGCACTGTTGTACCCCGTGGGCCTAACTTTAGGCCTTGTTCCCTGGCCACTCTCTCAAAGAATCCAGGCGAATCCTGCCTGAACTTTACCTAAGAGCAGTGGAGAGGAACCGTGATGTAGACAGCATCACGGTTCCGGAGGGTGGAAACACTTTCAGGGTTTCTATGTGGGAGCCTAGGAAACGACTCCCTTAAATCACAGGGCAAGAGAAACAGCTTCGCGCAGAGGCACGTCTCGCACCAGCTCTAGTGTCACGAAGCTGCCTGGACCCCTGAGTTCCAGGCACCATCTTCGAAGGCAGAAATCTGGGCAGATACCGTGCCTTAAGTTCCCTCCGGTCACTGGGTTAGAGGACGCGGTGTACTGTGTACTGTGGCTGAGAGCTCTGGCAACGGCCTCCTTAAAGTCAACGCCAGCGAGAAGAAGGCCGGTGCCGAAGACACATCTCTTGGCTCAGCTCTTCTTTCTGGGCCTAGTCCCGTTGCCCCGTGTGTGAGTGCAGGCCGCAAAACAACCACCTAACTCGCAGGCACCGCACTGTACAGCATCCGTGCTTCAGCCAGGATAGCCGTTGCTGAGAGTGGAAGCATTTCGCTGTGTGCCTGCGGGTGTGCGCTGCCAGCGAGCAAAAAACCATTTTCGGAGTGAGAATCAGGCGGCGGCAGAAGGCAGAACATGAGTTCCCACTTGTTTCATGAAGCCAGGCCTGGGCCCCGCTTTGCTATGCAAGTCTCATTGCTAGCGTACGAACGCGAAGCCCTAACAGTGTAGAGAACCCGTCCTTTAGCTACCGCCGACCTCTCTCTGGGAGGAAGCAGTGTACGGTGTCCGGGCGCGAGTGCCTGGGGAACGGCTTCCATATGCCAAAGCGAGGTTAGAAACAGGCCGTTGCGGAAGGCACCTCTCGGCTCAGCTCTTGCTACCTGGAGCTGCTAACCCTACACCGTTCCCCGTGGCTCTGGAACTCTCGGTGCTCAACCCTGACTCGGAGGAAAGAAGCCTGGAAACAAGCACAGCCCTAGCTCTCATCCCCTCTCCGCAGGGTGGGGCCACATGTTCCACCGTGCTTGTGTGCCCACCTGGGGAGGGGGTCCCACCAGAATTCCAAGGGAGAAAGAAGCAGGGGCCCAAGGCGCCTCTCGACTCAACACCTCTTGCCTGAAGCTAGGTCGCCAGGCCCAGTGTGCGTTGAGTCCGAACTGCCATCCGCCTAACGCAAAGTAAGCAAACGCTAGAGGCCCCGAGCCTCAGCCAAGAATGCCCGACTTGAGCGCGCACTTCACCTGTGGGGTGTTTGTGTGAAAGTATGAGCAATGGAACCTAAACGTTACTCTGACCGAGAAACAGGCCTGTAAGGTAGTCCGCTCTCTCGACTCATCTCTTGTTTGAGGCGGTTAGCACTGCTCTACCCTGTGGGCCTGCCTGGAGGCCTACGTCCCTGGCCACTCTCACGAAGAATCCAGGCGAAGCGTGCCCGAACTTTACCTAGGAGCAGTGGAGAGGAACCCTGATATAGACAGAATCACGATTCCGGAGGGTGGCAACACTTTCAGGGTGTCTGTGTGAGAGCCTAGGAAACGATTCCCCTACGCCACAGGGCGAGAGAAACGGCTTCACGCAGTGGCACCTCTCACACCACTTCTAATGTCACGAAGCTAGTACTCCTCCAGCATGGATGCGTGGATCCCTGAGTTCCAGGCACCTCCTTCGAAGGCAGAAATCTGTGCAGATACCGTGCCTTAAGCTCCCGCCGGTCACTGGATTAGAGGACGGGGTATACTGTGTACTGTGGCTGAGAGCTCTGGGAACGGCCGCCCTATAGTCAACCCCAGCGAGAAAAAGGCCGGTGCTGAAGACACACCTCTTGGCTCAGCTCTTCTTTGTGGGCCTATTACCGTTGCCCCGTGTGTGAGTGCAGGCTGCAAAACAACCACCTAACTCGCAGGCACCACACTGAAGAGCATCCGTGCTTCAGCCAGGAGAGCTGCTGCTGAGAGTGGAAGCATTTCGCTGTGTGCCTGCAGGCATGCGCTGCCAGCGAGTAAAAAACCATTTGCCGAGTGACACACAGGCGGCGGCAGAAGGCAGAACACGAGTCCCCACTTGTTTCATGAAGCCAGGCCTGCGGCCCCGCTTTGGTATACAACTCTCACTGCTAGCGTACAAAGGCGAAGCCAAAACAGGGTAGAGAACCCGTGCTTTAGCTACGGCCGACCTCTCTGCGGGAGGAAGCAGTGTACGGTGTCCGGGCGCGAGTGCCTGGAGAACGGCTTCCATACGCCATAGCGAGGTTAGAAACAGGCCGTTGCGGAAGGCACCTCTCGGCTCAGCTCTTGCTACCTGGAGCTGCTAACTCTACACTGCTCCCCGTGGCTCTGGAACTCTCGGTGCTCAACCCTGACTTGGAGGAAAGAAGCCTGGAATCAAGCACAGCTTTAGCTCCCGTCCCCACTCCACAGGGTGCGGCCACATGTTCCACCGTGCTTGTGTGCCCACCTGGTGTTTGTCCCATCAGGATTCCAGGGAGAAAAAAGCAGGGGCCCAAGGCGCCAATCGACTCAACACCTCTTCGTGAAGCTACGTCCTCTGTCCCCTGTGTGCCTTCATGCCTAACTGCCATCCACCTAGCACAAAGGAAGAAAATGCTAGAGGCCGCGTACATCAGCCAAGAACGCCCTTCTTCAGAACAGACTTCAGCTGTGGTGTGTTTGTGTGAAAGCATGATCAATGGGACCTACAGGTTACTCTGCCCGAGACACAGGCCTGTAAGGAAGGCTGCTCTCTCGGCTAATATCTTGTTTGAGGCAGTTAGCACTGTTGTACCCCGTGGGCCTAACTTTAGGCCTTGTTCCCTGGCCACTCTCTCAAAGAATCCAGGCGAATCCTGCCTGAACTTTACCTAAGAGCAGTGGAGAGGAACCGTGATGTAGACAGCATCACGGTTCCGGAGGGTGGAAACACTTTCAGGGTTTCTATGTGGGAGCCTAGGAAACGACTCCCTTAAATCACAGGGCGAGAGAAACAGCTTCGCGCAGAGGCACGTCTCGCACCAGCTCTAGTGTCACGAAGCTGCCTGGACCCCTGAGTTCCAGGCACCATCTTCGAAGGCAGAAATCTGGGCAGATACCGTGCCTTAAGTTCCCTCCGGTCACTGGGTTAGAGGACGCGGTGTACTGTGTACTGTGGCTGAGAGCTCTGGCAACGGCCTCCTTAAAGTCAACGCCAGCGAGAAGAAGGCCGGTGCCGAAGACACATCTCTTGGCTCAGCTCTTCTTTCTGGGCCTAGTCCCGTTGCCCCGTGTGTGAGTGCAGGCCGCAAAACAACCACCTAACTCGCAGGCACCGCACTGTACAGCATCCGTGCTTCAGCCAGGATAGCCGTTGCTGAGAGTGGAAGCATTTCGCTGTGTGCCTGCGGGTGTGCGCTGCCAGCGAGCAAAAAACCATTTTCGGAGTGAGAATCAGGCGGCGGCAGAAGGCAGAACATGAGTTCCCACTTGTTTCATGAAGCCAGGCCTGGGCCCCGCTTTGCTATGCAAGTCTCATTGCTAGCGTACGAACGCGAAGCCCTAACAGTGTAGAGAACCCGTCCTTTAGCTACCGCCGACCTCTCTCTGGGAGGAAGCAGTGTACGGTGTCCGGGCGCGAGTGCCTGGGGAACGGCTTCCATATGCCAAAGCGAGGTTAGAAACAGGCCGTTGCGGAAGGCACCTCTCGGCTCAGCTCTTGCTACCTGGAGCTGCTAACCCTACACCGTTCCCCGTGGCTCTGGAACTCTCGGTGCTCAACCCTGACTCGGAGGAAAGAAGCCTGGAAACAAGCACAGCCCTAGCTCTCATCCCCTCTCCGCAGGGTGGGGCCACATGTTCCACCGTGCTTGTGTGCCCACCTGGGGAGGGGGTCCCACCAGAATTCCAAGGGAGAAAGAAGCAGGGGCCCAAGGCGCCTCTCGACTCAACACCTCTTGCCTGAAGCTAGGTCGCCAGGCCCAGTGTGCGTTGAGTCCGAACTGCCATCCGCCTAACGCAAAGTAAGCAAACGCTAGAGGCCCCGAGCCTCAGCCAAGAATGCCCGACTTGAGCGCGCACTTCACCTGTGGGGTGTTTGTGTGAAAGTATGAGCAATGGAACCTAAACGTTACTCTGACCGAGAAACAGGCCTGTAAGGTAGTCCGCTCTCTCGACTCATCTCTTGTTTGAGGCGGTTAGCACTGCTCTACCCTGTGGGCCTGCCTGGAGGCCTACGTCCCTGGCCACTCTCACGAAGAATCCAGGCGAAGCGTGCCCGAACTTTACCTAGGAGCAGTGGAGAGGAACCCTGATATAGACAGAATCACGATTCCGGAGGGTGGCAACACTTTCAGGGTGTCTGTGTGAGAGCCTAGGAAACGATTCCCCTACGCCACAGGGCGAGAGAAACGGCTTCACGCAGTGGCACCTCTCACACCACTTCTAATGTCACGAAGCTAGTACTCCTCCAGCATGGATGCGTGGATCCCTGAGTTCCAGGCACCTCCTTCGAAGGCAGAAATCTGTGCAGATACCGTGCCTTAAGCTCCCGCCGGTCACTGGATTAGAGGACGGGGTATACTGTGTACTGTGGCTGAGAGCTCTGGGAACGGCCGCCCTATAGTCAACCCCAGCGAGAAAAAGGCCGGTGCTGAAGACACACCTCTTGGCTCAGCTCTTCTTTGTGGGCCTATTACCGTTGCCCCGTGTGTGAGTGCAGGCTGCAAAACAACCACCTAACTCGCAGGCACCACACTGAAGAGCATCCGTGCTTCAGCCAGGAGAGCTGCTGCTGAGAGTGGAAGCATTTCGCTGTGTGCCTGCAGGCATGCGCTGCCAGCGAGTAAAAAACCATTTGCCGAGTGACACACAGGCGGCGGCAGAAGGCAGAACACGAGTCCCCACTTGTTTCATGAAGCCAGGCCTGCGGCCCCGCTTTGGTATACAACTCTCACTGCTAGCGTACAAAGGCGAAGCCAAAACAGGGTAGAGAACCCGTGCTTTAGCTACGGCCGACCTCTCTGCGGGAGGAAGCAGTGTACGGTGTCCGGGCGCGAGTGCCTGGAGAACGGCTTCCATACGCCATAGCGAGGTTAGAAACAGGCCGTTGCGGAAGGCACCTCTCGGCTCAGCTCTTGCTACCTGGAGCTGCTAACTCTACACTGCTCCCCGTGGCTCTGGAACTCTCGGTGCTCAACCCTGACTTGGAGGAAAGAAGCCTGGAATCAAGCACAGCTTTAGCTCCCGTCCCCACTCCACAGGGTGCGGCCACATGTTCCACCGTGCTTGTGTGCCCACCTGGTGTTTGTCCCATCAGGATTCCAGGGAGAAAAAAGCAGGGGCCCAAGGCGCCAATCGACTCAACACCTCTTCGTGAAGCTACGTCCTCTGTCCCCTGTGTGCCTTCATGCCTAACTGCCATCCACCTAGCACAAAGGAAGAAAATGCTAGAGGCCGCGTACATCAGCCAAGAACGCCCTTCTTCAGAACAGACTTCAGCTGTGGTGTGTTTGTGTGAAAGCATGATCAATGGGACCTACAGGTTACTCTGCCCGAGACACAGGCCTGTAAGGAAGGCTGCTCTCTCGGCTAATATCTTGTTTGAGGCAGTTAGCACTGTTGTACCCCGTGGGCCTAACTTTAGGCCTTGTTCCCTGGCCACTCTCTCAAAGAATCCAGGCGAATCCTGCCTGAACTTTACCTAAGAGCAGTGGAGAGGAACCGTGATGTAGACAGCATCACGGTTCCGGAGGGTGGAAACACTTTCAGGGTTTCTATGTGGGAGCCTAGGAAACGACTCCCTTAAATCACAGGGCAAGAGAAACAGCTTCGCGCAGAGGCACGTCTCGCACCAGCTCTAGTGTCACGAAGCTGCCTGGACCCCTGAGTTCCAGGCACCATCTTCGAAGGCAGAAATCTGGGCAGATACCGTGCCTTAAGTTCCCTCCGGTCACTGGGTTAGAGGACGCGGTGTACTGTGTACTGTGGCTGAGAGCTCTGGCAACGGCCTCCTTAAAGTCAACGCCAGCGAGAAGAAGGCCGGTGCCGAAGACACATCTCTTGGCTCAGCTCTTCTTTCTGGGCCTAGTCCCGTTGCCCCGTGTGTGAGTGCAGGCCGCAAAACAACCACCTAACTCGCAGGCACCGCACTGTACAGCATCCGTGCTTCAGCCAGGATAGCCGTTGCTGAGAGTGGAAGCATTTCGCTGTGTGCCTGCGGGCGTGCGCTGCCAGCGAGCAAAAAACCATTTTCGGAGTGAGAATCAGGCGGCGGCAGAAGGCAGAACATGAGTTCCCACTTGTTTCATGAAGCCAGGCCTGGGCCCCGCTTTGCTATGCAAGTCTCATTGCTAGCGTACGAACGCGAAGCCCTAACAGTGTAGAGAACCCGTCCTTTAGCTACCGCCGACCTCTCTCTGGGAGGAAGCAGTGTACGGTGTCCGGGCGCGAGTGCCTGGGGAACGGCTTCCATATGCCAAAGCGAGGTTAGAAACAGGCCGTTGCGGAAGGCACCTCTCGGCTCAGCTCTTGCTACCTGGAGCTGCTAACCCTACACCGTTCCCCGTGGCTCTGGAACTCTCGGTGCTCAACCCTGACTCGGAGGAAAGAAGCCTGGAAACAAGCACAGCCCTAGCTCTCATCCCCTCTCCGCAGGGTGGGGCCACATGTTCCACCGTGCTTGTGTGCCCACCTGGGGAGGGGGTCCCACCAGAATTCCAAGGGAGAAAGAAGCAGGGGCCCAAGGCGCCTCTCGACTCAACACCTCTTGCCTGAAGCTAGGTCGCCAGGCCCAGTGTGCGTTGAGTCCGAACTGCCATCCGCCTAACGCAAAGTAAGCAAACGCTAGAGGCCCCGAGCCTCAGCCAAGAATGCCCGACTTGAGCGCGCACTTCACCTGTGGGGTGTTTGTGTGAAAGTATGAGCAATGGAACCTAAACGTTACTCTGACCGAGAAACAGGCCTGTAAGGTAGTCCGCTCTCTCGACTCATCTCTTGTTTGAGGCGGTTAGCACTGCTCTACCCTGTGGGCCTGCCTGGAGGCCTACGTCCCTGGCCACTCTCACGAAGAATCCAGGCGAAGCGTGCCCGAACTTTACCTAGGAGCAGTGGAGAGGAACCCTGATATAGACAGAATCACGATTCCGGAGGGTGGCAACACTTTCAGGGTGTCTGTGTGAGAGCCTAGGAAACGATTCCCCTACGCCACAGGGCGAGAGAAACGGCTTCACGCAGTGGCACCTCTCACACCACTTCTAATGTCACGAAGCTAGTACTCCTCCAGCATGGATGCGTGGATCCCTGAGTTCCAGGCACCTCCTTCGAAGGCAGAAATCTGTGCAGATACCGTGCCTTAAGCTCCCGCCGGTCACTGGATTAGAGGACGGGGTATACTGTGTACTGTGGCTGAGAGCTCTGGGAACGGCCGCCCTATAGTCAACCCCAGCGAGAAAAAGGCCGGTGCTGAAGACACACCTCTTGGCTCAGCTCTTCTTTGTGGGCCTATTACCGTTGCCCCGTGTGTGAGTGCAGGCTGCAAAACAACCACCTAACTCGCAGGCACCACACTGAAGAGCATCCGTGCTTCAGCCAGGAGAGCTGCTGCTGAGAGTGGAAGCATTTCGCTGTGTGCCTGCAGGCATGCGCTGCCAGCGAGTAAAAAACCATTTGCCGAGTGACACACAGGCGGCGGCAGAAGGCAGAACACGAGTCCCCACTTGTTTCATGAAGCCAGGCCTGCGGCCCCGCTTTGGTATACAACTCTCACTGCTAGCGTACAAAGGCGAAGCCAAAACAGGGTAGAGAACCCGTGCTTTAGCTACGGCCGACCTCTCTGCGGGAGGAAGCAGTGTACGGTGTCCGGGCGCGAGTGCCTGGAGAACGGCTTCCATACGCCATAGCGAGGTTAGAAACAGGCCGTTGCGGAAGGCACCTCTCGGCTCAGCTCTTGCTACCTGGAGCTGCTAACTCTACACTGCTCCCCGTGGCTCTGGAACTCTCGGTGCTCAACCCTGACTTGGAGGAAAGAAGCCTGGAATCAAGCACAGCTTTAGCTCCCGTCCCCACTCCACAGGGTGCGGCCACATGTTCCACCGTGCTTGTGTGCCCACCTGGTGTTTGTCCCATCAGGATTCCAGGGAGAAAAAAGCAGGGGCCCAAGGCGCCAATCGACTCAACACCTCTTCGTGAAGCTACGTCCTCTGTCCCCTGTGTGCCTTCATGCCTAACTGCCATCCACCTAGCACAAAGGAAGAAAATGCTAGAGGCCGCGTACATCAGCCAAGAACGCCCTTCTTCAGAACAGACTTCAGCTGTGGTGTGTTTGTGTGAAAGCATGATCAATGGGACCTACAGGTTACTCTGCCCGAGACACAGGCCTGTAAGGAAGGCTGCTCTCTCGGCTAATATCTTGTTTGAGGCAGTTAGCACTGTTGTACCCCGTGGGCCTAACTTTAGGCCTTGTTCCCTGGCCACTCTCTCAAAGAATCCAGGCGAATCCTGCCTGAACTTTACCTAAGAGCAGTGGAGAGGAACCGTGATGTAGACAGCATCACGGTTCCGGAGGGTGGAAACACTTTCAGGGTTTCTATGTGGGAGCCTAGGAAACGACTCCCTTAAATCACAGGGCAAGAGAAACAGCTTCGCGCAGAGGCACGTCTCGCACCAGCTCTAGTGTCACGAAGCTGCCTGGACCCCTGAGTTCCAGGCACCATCTTCGAAGGCAGAAATCTGGGCAGATACCGTGCCTTAAGTTCCCTCCGGTCACTGGGTTAGAGGACGCGGTGTACTGTGTACTGTGGCTGAGAGCTCTGGCAACGGCCTCCTTAAAGTCAACGCCAGCGAGAAGAAGGCCGGTGCCGAAGACACATCTCTTGGCTCAGCTCTTCTTTCTGGGCCTAGTCCCGTTGCCCCGTGTGTGAGTGCAGGCCGCAAAACAACCACCTAACTCGCAGGCACCGCACTGTACAGCATCCGTGCTTCAGCCAGGATAGCCGTTGCTGAGAGTGGAAGCATTTCGCTGTGTGCCTGCGGGCGTGCGCTGCCAGCGAGCAAAAAACCATTTTCGGAGTGAGAATCAGGCGGCGGCAGAAGGCAGAACATGAGTTCCCACTTGTTTCATGAAGCCAGGCCTGGGCCCCGCTTTGCTATGCAAGTCTCATTGCTAGCGTACGAACGCGAAGCCCTAACAGTGTAGAGAACCCGTCCTTTAGCTACCGCCGACCTCTCTCTGGGAGGAAGCAGTGTACGGTGTCCGGGCGCGAGTGCCTGGGGAACGGCTTCCATATGCCAAAGCGAGGTTAGAAACAGGCCGTTGCGGAAGGCACCTCTTGGCTCAGCTCTTGCTACCTGGAGCTGCTAACCCTACACCGTTCCCCGTGGCTCTGGAACTCTCGGTGCTCAACCCTGACTCGGAGGAAAGAAGCCTGGAAACAAGCACAGCCCTAGCTCTCATCCCCTCTCCGCAGGGTGGGGCCACATGTTCCACCGTGCTTGTGTGCCCACCTGGGGAGGGGGTCCCACCAGAATTCCAAGGGAGAAAGAAGCAGGGGCCCAAGGCGCCTCTCGACTCAACACCTCTTGCCTGAAGCTAGGTCGCCAGGCCCAGTGTGCGTTGAGTCCGAACTGCCATCCGCCTAACGCAAAGTAAGCAAATGCTAGAGGCCCCGAGCCTCAGCCAAGAATGCCCGACTTGAGCGCGCACTTCACCTGTGGGGTGTTTGTGTGAAAGTATGAGCAATGGAACCTAAACGTTACTCTGACCGAGAAACAGGCCTGTAAGGTAGTCCGCTCTCTCGACTCATCTCTTGTTTGAGGCGGTTAGCACTGCTCTACCCTGTGGGCCTGCCTGGAGGCCTACGTCCCTGGCCACTCTCACGAAGAATCCAGGCGAAGCGTGCCCGAACTTTACCTAGGAGCAGTGGAGAGGAACCCTGATATAGACAGAATCACGATTCCGGAGGGTGGCAACACTTTCAGGGTGTCTGTGTGAGAGCCTAGGAAACGATTCCCCTACGCCACAGGGCGAGAGAAACGGCTTCACGCAGTGGCACCTCTCACACCACTTCTAATGTCACGAAGCTAGTACTCCTCCAGCATGGATGCGTGGATCCCTGAGTTCCAGGCACCTCCTTCGAAGGCAGAAATCTGTGCAGATACCGTGCCTTAAGCTCCCGCCGGTCACTGGATTAGAGGACGGGGTATACTGTGTACTGTGGCTGAGAGCTCTGGGAACGGCCGCCCTATAGTCAACCCCAGCGAGAAAAAGGCCGGTGCTGAAGACACACCTCTTGGCTCAGCTCTTCTTTGTGGGCCTATTACCGTTGCCCCGTGTGTGAGTGCAGGCTGCAAAACAACCACCTAACTCGCAGGCACCACACTGAAGAGCATCCGTGCTTCAGCCAGGAGAGCTGCTGCTGAGAGTGGAAGCATTTCGCTGTGTGCCTGCAGGCATGCGCTGCCAGCGAGTAAAAAACCATTTGCCGAGTGACACACAGGCGGCGGCAGAAGGCAGAACACGAGTCCCCACTTGTTTCATGAAGCCAGGCCTGCGGCCCCGCTTTGGTATACAACTCTCACTGCTAGCGTACAAAGGCGAAGCCAAAACAGGGTAGAGAACCCGTGCTTTAGCTACGGCCGACCTCTCTGCGGGAGGAAGCAGTGTACGGTGTCCGGGCGCGAGTGCCTGGAGAACGGCTTCCATACGCCATAGCGAGGTTAGAAACAGGCCGTTGCGGAAGGCACCTCTCGGCTCAGCTCTTGCTACCTGGAGCTGCTAACTCTACACTGCTCCCCGTGGCTCTGGAACTCTCGGTGCTCAACCCTGACTTGGAGGAAAGAAGCCTGGAATCAAGCACAGCTTTAGCTCCCGTCCCCACTCCACAGGGTGCGGCCACATGTTCCACCGTGCTTGTGTGCCCACCTGGTGTTTGTCCCATCAGGATTCCAGGGAGAAAAAAGCAGGGGCCCAAGGCGCCAATCGACTCAACACCTCTTCGTGAAGCTACGTCCTCTGTCCCCTGTGTGCCTTCATGCCTAACTGCCATCCACCTAGCACAAAGGAAGAAAATGCTAGAGGCCGCGTACATCAGCCAAGAACGCCCTTCTTCAGAACAGACTTCAGCTGTGGTGTGTTTGTGTGAAAGCATGATCAATGGGACCTACAGGTTACTCTGCCCGAGACACAGGCCTGTAAGGAAGGCTGCTCTCTCGGCTAATATCTTGTTTGAGGCAGTTAGCACTGTTGTACCCCGTGGGCCTAACTTTAGGCCTTGTTCCCTGGCCACTCTCTCAAAGAATCCAGGCGAATCCTGCCTGAACTTTACCTAAGAGCAGTGGAGAGGAACCGTGATGTAGACAGCATCACGGTTCCGGAGGGTGGAAACACTTTCAGGGTTTCTATGTGGGAGCCTAGGAAACGACTCCCTTAAATCACAGGGCAAGAGAAACAGCTTCGCGCAGAGGCACGTCTCGCACCAGCTCTAGTGTCACGAAGCTGCCTGGACCCCTGAGTTCCAGGCACCATCTTCGAAGGCAGAAATCTGGGCAGATACCGTGCCTTAAGTTCCCTCCGGTCACTGGGTTAGAGGACGCGGTGTACTGTGTACTGTGGCTGAGAGCTCTGGCAACGGCCTCCTTAAAGTCAACGCCAGCGAGAAGAAGGCCGGTGCCGAAGACACATCTCTTGGCTCAGCTCTTCTTTCTGGGCCTAGTCCCGTTGCCCCGTGTGTGAGTGCAGGCCGCAAAACAACCACCTAACTCGCAGGCACCGCACTGTACAGCATCCGTGCTTCAGCCAGGATAGCCGTTGCTGAGAGTGGAAGCATTTCGCTGTGTGCCTGCGGGCGTGCGCTGCCAGCGAGCAAAAAACCATTTTCGGAGTGAGAATCAGGCGGCGGCAGAAGGCAGAACATGAGTTCCCACTTGTTTCATGAAGCCAGGCCTGGGCCCCGCTTTGCTATGCAAGTCTCATTGCTAGCGTACGAACGCGAAGCCCTAACAGTGTAGAGAACCCGTCCTTTAGCTACCGCCGACCTCTCTCTGGGAGGAAGCAGTGTACGGTGTCCGGGCGCGAGTGCCTGGGGAACGGCTTCCATATGCCAAAGCGAGGTTAGAAACAGGCCGTTGCGGAAGGCACCTCTCGGCTCAGCTCTTGCTACCTGGAGCTGCTAACCCTACACCGTTCCCCGTGGCTCTGGAACTCTCGGTGCTCAACCCTGACTCGGAGGAAAGAAGCCTGGAAACAAGCACAGCCCTAGCTCTCATCCCCTCTCCGCAGGGTGGGGCCACATGTTCCACCGTGCTTGTGTGCCCACCTGGGGAGGGGGTCCCACCAGAATTCCAAGGGAGAAAGAAGCAGGGGCCCAAGGCGCCTCTCGACTCAACACCTCTTGCCTGAAGCTAGGTCGCCAGGCCCAGTGTGCGTTGAGTCCGAACTGCCATCCGCCTAACGCAAAGTAAGCAAACGCTAGAGGCCCCGAGCCTCAGCCAAGAATGCCCGACTTGAGCGCGCACTTCACCTGTGGGGTGTTTGTGTGAAAGTATGAGCAATGGAACCTAAACGTTACTCTGACCGAGAAACAGGCCTGTAAGGTAGTCCGCTCTCTCGACTCATCTCTTGTTTGAGGCGGTTAGCACTGCTCTACCCTGTGGGCCTGCCTGGAGGCCTACGTCCCTGGCCACTCTCACGAAGAATCCAGGCGAAGCGTGCCCGAACTTTACCTAGGAGCAGTGGAGAGGAACCCTGATATAGACAGAATCACGATTCCGGAGGGTGGCAACACTTTCAGGGTGTCTGTGTGAGAGCC
Source organism: Eumetopias jubatus (assembly GCF_037043125.1). Lineage (NCBI taxonomy): Eukaryota > Metazoa > Chordata > Mammalia > Carnivora > Otariidae > Eumetopias > Eumetopias jubatus. Next base: position 440,918 of record NW_028274934.1, on the reverse strand, counting down.
TAGGAAACGATTCCCCTACGCCACAGGGCGAGAGAAACGGCTTCACGCAGTGGCACCTCTCACACCACTTCTAATGTCACGAAGCTAGTACTCCTCCAGCATGGATGCGTGGATCCCTGAGTTCCAGGCACCTCCTTCGAAGGCAGAAATCTGTGCAGATACCGTGCCTTAAGCTCCCGCCGGTCACTGGATTAGAGGACGGGGTATACTGTGTACTGTGGCTGAGAGCTCTGGGAACGGCCGCCCTATAGTCAACCCCAGCGAGAAAAAGGCCGGTGCTGAAGACACACCTCTTGGCTCAGCTCTTCTTTGTGGGCCTATTACCGTTGCCCCGTGTGTGAGTGCAGGCTGCAAAACAACCACCTAACTCGCAGGCACCACACTGAAGAGCATCCGTGCTTCAGCCAGGAGAGCTGCTGCTGAGAGTGGAAGCATTTCGCTGTGTGCCTGCAGGCATGCGCTGCCAGCGAGTAAAAAACCATTTGCCGAGTGACACACAGGCGGCGGCAGAAGGCAGAACACGAGTCCCCACTTGTTTCATGAAGCCAGGCCTGCGGCCCCGCTTTGGTATACAACTCTCACTGCTAGCGTACAAAGGCGAAGCCAAAACAGGGTAGAGAACCCGTGCTTTAGCTACGGCCGACCTCTCTGCGGGAGGAAGCAGTGTACGGTGTCCGGGCGCGAGTGCCTGGAGAACGGCTTCCATACGCCATAGCGAGGTTAGAAACAGGCCGTTGCGGAAGGCACCTCTCGGCTCAGCTCTTGCTACCTGGAGCTGCTAACTCTACACTGCTCCCCGTGGCTCTGGAACTCTCGGTGCTCAACCCTGACTTGGAGGAAAGAAGCCTGGAATCAAGCACAGCTTTAGCTCCCGTCCCCACTCCACAGGGTGCGGCCACATGTTCCACCGTGCTTGTGTGCCCACCTGGTGTTTGTCCCATCAGGATTCCAGGGAGAAAAAAGCAGGGGCCCAAGGCGCCAATCGACTCAACACCTCTTCGTGAAGCTACGTCCTCTGTCCCCTGTGTGCCTTCATGCCTAACTGCCATCCACCTAGCACAAAGGAAGAAAATGCTAGAGGCCGCGTACATCAGCCAAGAACGCCCTTCTTCAGAACAGACTTCAGCTGTGGTGTGTTTGTGTGAAAGCATGATCAATGGGACCTACAGGTTACTCTGCCCGAGACACAGGCCTGTAAGGAAGGCTGCTCTCTCGGCTAATATCTTGTTTGAGGCAGTTAGCACTGTTGTACCCCGTGGGCCTAACTTTAGGCCTTGTTCCCTGGCCACTCTCTCAAAGAATCCAGGCGAATCCTGCCTGAACTTTACCTAAGAGCAGTGGAGAGGAACCGTGATGTAGACAGCATCACGGTTCCGGAGGGTGGAAACACTTTCAGGGTTTCTATGTGGGAGCCTAGGAAACGACTCCCTTAAATCACAGGGCGAGAGAAACAGCTTCGCGCAGAGGCACGTCTCGCACCAGCTCTAGTGTCACGAAGCTGCCTGGACCCCTGAGTTCCAGGCACCATCTTCGAAGGCAGAAATCTGGGCAGATACCGTGCCTTAAGTTCCCTCCGGTCACTGGGTTAGAGGACGCGGTGTACTGTGTACTGTGGCTGAGAGCTCTGGCAACGGCCTCCTTAAAGTCAACGCCAGCGAGAAGAAGGCCGGTGCCGAAGACACATCTCTTGGCTCAGCTCTTCTTTCTGGGCCTAGTCCCGTTGCCCCGTGTGTGAGTGCAGGCCGCAAAACAACCACCTAACTCGCAGGCACCGCACTGTACAGCATCCGTGCTTCAGCCAGGATAGCCGTTGCTGAGAGTGGAAGCATTTCGCTGTGTGCCTGCGGGCGTGCGCTGCCAGCGAGCAAAAAACCATTTTCGGAGTGAGAATCAGGCGGCGGCAGAAGGCAGAACATGAGTTCCCACTTGTTTCATGAAGCCAGGCCTGGGCCCCGCTTTGCTATGCAAGTCTCATTGCTAGCGTACGAACGCGAAGCCCTAACAGTGTAGAGAACCCGTCCTTTAGCTACCGCCGACCTCTCTCTGGGAGGAAGCAGTGTACGGTGTCCGGGCGCGAGTGCCTGGGGAACGGCTTCCATATGCCAAAGCGAGGTTAGAAACAGGCCGTTGCGGAAGGCACCTCTCGGCTCAGCTCTTGCTACCTGGAGCTGCTAACCCTACACCGTTCCCCGTGGCTCTGGAACTCTCGGTGCTCAACCCTGACTCGGAGGAAAGAAGCCTGGAAACAAGCACAGCCCTAGCTCTCATCCCCTCTCCGCAGGGTGGGGCCACATGTTCCACCGTGCTTGTGTGCCCACCTGGGGAGGGGGTCCCACCAGAATTCCAAGGGAGAAAGAAGCAGGGGCCCAAGGCGCCTCTCGACTCAACACCTCTTGCCTGAAGCTAGGTCGCCAGGCCCAGTGTGCGTTGAGTCCGAACTGCCATCCGCCTAACGCAAAGTAAGCAAACGCTAGAGGCCCCGAGCCTCAGCCAAGAATGCCCGACTTGAGCGCGCACTTCACCTGTGGGGTGTTTGTGTGAAAGTATGAGCAATGGAACCTAAACGTTACTCTGACCGAGAAACAGGCCTGTAAGGTAGTCCGCTCTCTCGACTCATCTCTTGTTTGAGGCGGTTAGCACTGCTCTACCCTGTGGGCCTGCCTGGAGGCCTACGTCCCTGGCCACTCTCACGAAGAATCCAGGCGAAGCGTGCCCGAACTTTACCTAGGAGCAGTGGAGAGGAACCCTGATATAGACAGAATCACGATTCCGGAGGGTGGCAACACTTTCAGGGTGTCTGTGTGAGAGCCTAGGAAACGATTCCCCTACGCCACAGGGCGAGAGAAACGGCTTCACGCAGTGGCACCTCTCACACCACTTCTAATGTCACGAAGCTAGTACTCCTCCAGCATGGATGCGTGGATCCCTGAGTTCCAGGCACCTCCTTCGAAGGCAGAAATCTGTGCAGATACCGTGCCTTAAGCTCCCGCCGGTCACTGGATTAGAGGACGGGGTATACTGTGTACTGTGGCTGAGAGCTCTGGGAACGGCCGCCCTATAGTCAACCCCAGCGAGAAAAAGGCCGGTGCTGAAGACACACCTCTTGGCTCAGCTCTTCTTTGTGGGCCTATTACCGTTGCCCCGTGTGTGAGTGCAGGCTGCAAAACAACCACCTAACTCGCAGGCACCACACTGAAGAGCATCCGTGCTTCAGCCAGGAGAGCTGCTGCTGAGAGTGGAAGCATTTCGCTGTGTGCCTGCAGGCATGCGCTGCCAGCGAGTAAAAAACCATTTGCCGAGTGACACACAGGCGGCGGCAGAAGGCAGAACACGAGTCCCCACTTGTTTCATGAAGCCAGGCCTGCGGCCCCGCTTTGGTATACAACTCTCACTGCTAGCGTACAAAGGCGAAGCCAAAACAGGGTAGAGAACCCGTGCTTTAGCTACGGCCGACCTCTCTGCGGGAGGAAGCAGTGTACGGTGTCCGGGCGCGAGTGCCTGGAGAACGGCTTCCATACGCCATAGCGAGGTTAGAAACAGGCCGTTGCGGAAGGCACCTCTCGGCTCAGCTCTTGCTACCTGGAGCTGCTAACTCTACACTGCTCCCCGTGGCTCTGGAACTCTCGGTGCTCAACCCTGACTTGGAGGAAAGAAGCCTGGAATCAAGCACAGCTTTAGCTCCCGTCCCCACTCCACAGGGTGCGGCCACATGTTCCACCGTGCTTGTGTGCCCACCTGGTGTTTGTCCCATCAGGATTCCAGGGAGAAAAAAGCAGGGGCCCAAGGCGCCAATCGACTCAACACCTCTTCGTGAAGCTACGTCCTCTGTCCCCTGTGTGCCTTCATGCCTAACTGCCATCCACCTAGCACAAAGGAAGAAAATGCTAGAGGCCGCGTACATCAGCCAAGAACGCCCTTCTTCAGAACAGACTTCAGCTGTGGTGTGTTTGTGTGAAAGCATGATCAATGGGACCTACAGGTTACTCTGCCCGAGACACAGGCCTGTAAGGAAGGCTGCTCTCTCGGCTAATATCTTGTTTGAGGCAGTTAGCACTGTTGTACCCCGTGGGCCTAACTTTAGGCCTTGTTCCCTGGCCACTCTCTCAAAGAATCCAGGCGAATCCTGCCTGAACTTTACCTAAGAGCAGTGGAGAGGAACCGTGATGTAGACAGCATCACGGTTCCGGAGGGTGGAAACACTTTCAGGGTTTCTATGTGGGAGCCTAGGAAACGACTCCCTTAAATCACAGGGCGAGAGAAACAGCTTCGCGCAGAGGCACGTCTCGCACCAGCTCTAGTGTCACGAAGCTGCCTGGACCCCTGAGTTCCAGGCACCATCTTCGAAGGCAGAAATCTGGGCAGATACCGTGCCTTAAGTTCCCTCCGGTCACTGGGTTAGAGGACGCGGTGTACTGTGTACTGTGGCTGAGAGCTCTGGCAACGGCCTCCTTAAAGTCAACGCCAGCGAGAAGAAGGCCGGTGCCGAAGACACATCTCTTGGCTCAGCTCTTCTTTCTGGGCCTAGTCCCGTTGCCCCGTGTGTGAGTGCAGGCCGCAAAACAACCACCTAACTCGCAGGCACCGCACTGTACAGCATCCGTGCTTCAGCCAGGATAGCCGTTGCTGAGAGTGGAAGCATTTCGCTGTGTGCCTGCGGGCGTGCGCTGCCAGCGAGCAAAAAACCATTTTCGGAGTGAGAATCAGGCGGCGGCAGAAGGCAGAACATGAGTTCCCACTTGTTTCATGAAGCCAGGCCTGGGCCCCGCTTTGCTATGCAAGTCTCATTGCTAGCGTACGAACGCGAAGCCCTAACAGTGTAGAGAACCCGTCCTTTAGCTACCGCCGACCTCTCTCTGGGAGGAAGCAGTGTACGGTGTCCGGGCGCGAGTGCCTGGGGAACGGCTTCCATATGCCAAAGCGAGGTTAGAAACAGGCCGTTGCGGAAGGCACCTCTCGGCTCAGCTCTTGCTACCTGGAGCTGCTAACCCTACACCGTTCCCCGTGGCTCTGGAACTCTCGGTGCTCAACCCTGACTCGGAGGAAAGAAGCCTGGAAACAAGCACAGCCCTAGCTCTCATCCCCTCTCCGCAGGGTGGGGCCACATGTTCCACCGTGCTTGTGTGCCCACCTGGGGAGGGGGTCCCACCAGAATTCCAAGGGAGAAAGAAGCAGGGGCCCAAGGCGCCTCTCGACTCAACACCTCTTGCCTGAAGCTAGGTCGCCAGGCCCAGTGTGCGTTGAGTCCGAACTGCCATCCGCCTAACGCAAAGTAAGCAAACGCTAGAGGCCCCGAGCCTCAGCCAAGAATGCCCGACTTGAGCGCGCACTTCACCTGTGGGGTGTTTGTGTGAAAGTATGAGCAATGGAACCTAAACGTTACTCTGACCGAGAAACAGGCCTGTAAGGTAGTCCGCTCTCTCGACTCATCTCTTGTTTGAGGCGGTTAGCACTGCTCTACCCTGTGGGCCTGCCTGGAGGCCTACGTCCCTGGCCACTCTCACGAAGAATCCAGGCGAAGCGTGCCCGAACTTTACCTAGGAGCAGTGGAGAGGAACCCTGATATAGACAGAATCACGATTCCGGAGGGTGGCAACACTTTCAGGGTGTCTGTGTGAGAGCCTAGGAAACGATTCCCCTACGCCACAGGGCGAGAGAAACGGCTTCACGCAGTGGCACCTCTCACACCACTTCTAATGTCACGAAGCTAGTACTCCTCCAGCATGGATGCGTGGATCCCTGAGTTCCAGGCACCTCCTTCGAAGGCAGAAATCTGTGCAGATACCGTGCCTTAAGCTCCCGCCGGTCACTGGATTAGAGGACGGGGTATACTGTGTACTGTGGCTGAGAGCTCTGGGAACGGCCGCCCTATAGTCAACCCCAGCGAGAAAAAGGCCGGTGCTGAAGACACACCTCTTGGCTCAGCTCTTCTTTGTGGGCCTATTACCGTTGCCCCGTGTGTGAGTGCAGGCTGCAAAACAACCACCTAACTCGCAGGCACCACACTGAAGAGCATCCGTGCTTCAGCCAGGAGAGCTGCTGCTGAGAGTGGAAGCATTTCGCTGTGTGCCTGCAGGCATGCGCTGCCAGCGAGTAAAAAACCATTTGCCGAGTGACACACAGGCGGCGGCAGAAGGCAGAACACGAGTCCCCACTTGTTTCATGAAGCCAGGCCTGCGGCCCCGCTTTGGTATACAACTCTCACTGCTAGCGTACAAAGGCGAAGCCAAAACAGGGTAGAGAACCCGTGCTTTAGCTACGGCCGACCTCTCTGCGGGAGGAAGCAGTGTACGGTGTCCGGGCGCGAGTGCCTGGAGAACGGCTTCCATACGCCATAGCGAGGTTAGAAACAGGCCGTTGCGGAAGGCACCTCTCGGCTCAGCTCTTGCTACCTGGAGCTGCTAACTCTACACTGCTCCCCGTGGCTCTGGAACTCTCGGTGCTCAACCCTGACTTGGAGGAAAGAAGCCTGGAATCAAGCACAGCTTTAGCTCCCGTCCCCACTCCACAGGGTGCGGCCACATGTTCCACCGTGCTTGTGTGCCCACCTGGTGTTTGTCCCATCAGGATTCCAGGGAGAAAAAAGCAGGGGCCCAAGGCGCCAATCGACTCAACACCTCTTCGTGAAGCTACGTCCTCTGTCCCCTGTGTGCCTTCATGCCTAACTGCCATCCACCTAGCACAAAGGAAGAAAATGCTAGAGGCCGCGTACATCAGCCAAGAACGCCCTTCTTCAGAACAGACTTCAGCTGTGGTGTGTTTGTGTGAAAGCATGATCAATGGGACCTACAGGTTACTCTGCCCGAGACACAGGCCTGTAAGGAAGGCTGCTCTCTCGGCTAATATCTTGTTTGAGGCAGTTAGCACTGTTGTACCCCGTGGGCCTAACTTTAGGCCTTGTTCCCTGGCCACTCTCTCAAAGAATCCAGGCGAATCCTGCCTGAACTTTACCTAAGAGCAGTGGAGAGGAACCGTGATGTAGACAGCATCACGGTTCCGGAGGGTGGAAACACTTTCAGGGTTTCTATGTGGGAGCCTAGGAAACGACTCCCTTAAATCACAGGGCAAGAGAAACAGCTTCGCGCAGAGGCACGTCTCGCACCAGCTCTAGTGTCACGAAGCTGCCTGGACCCCTGAGTTCCAGGCACCATCTTCGAAGGCAGAAATCTGGGCAGATACCGTGCCTTAAGTTCCCTCCGGTCACTGGGTTAGAGGACGCGGTGTACTGTGTACTGTGGCTGAGAGCTCTGGCAACGGCCTCCTTAAAGTCAACGCCAGCGAGAAGAAGGCCGGTGCCGAAGACACATCTCTTGGCTCAGCTCTTCTTTCTGGGCCTAGTCCCGTTGCCCCGTGTGTGAGTGCAGGCCGCAAAACAACCACCTAACTCGCAGGCACCGCACTGTACAGCATCCGTGCTTCAGCCAGGATAGCCGTTGCTGAGAGTGGAAGCATTTCGCTGTGTGCCTGCGGGCGTGCGCTGCCAGCGAGCAAAAAACCATTTTCGGAGTGAGAATCAGGCGGCGGCAGAAGGCAGAACATGAGTTCCCACTTGTTTCATGAAGCCAGGCCTGGGCCCCGCTTTGCTATGCAAGTCTCATTGCTAGCGTACGAACGCGAAGCCCTAACAGTGTAGAGAACCCGTCCTTTAGCTACCGCCGACCTCTCTCTGGGAGGAAGCAGTGTACGGTGTCCGGGCGCGAGTGCCTGGGGAACGGCTTCCATATGCCAAAGCGAGGTTAGAAACAGGCCGTTGCGGAAGGCACCTCTTGGCTCAGCTCTTGCTACCTGGAGCTGCTAACCCTACACCGTTCCCCGTGGCTCTGGAACTCTCGGTGCTCAACCCTGACTCGGAGGAAAGAAGCCTGGAAACAAGCACAGCCCTAGCTCTCATCCCCTCTCCGCAGGGTGGGGCCACATGTTCCACCGTGCTTGTGTGCCCACCTGGGGAGGGGGTCCCACCAGAATTCCAAGGGAGAAAGAAGCAGGGGCCCAAGGCGCCTCTCGACTCAACACCTCTTGCCTGAAGCTAGGTCGCCAGGCCCAGTGTGCGTTGAGTCCGAACTGCCATCCGCCTAACGCAAAGTAAGCAAACGCTAGAGGCCCCGAGCCTCAGCCAAGAATGCCCGACTTGAGCGCGCACTTCACCTGTGGGGTGTTTGTGTGAAAGTATGAGCAATGGAACCTAAACGTTACTCTGACCGAGAAACAGGCCTGTAAGGTAGTCCGCTCTCTCGACTCATCTCTTGTTTGAGGCGGTTAGCACTGCTCTACCCTGTGGGCCTGCCTGGAGGCCTACGTCCCTGGCCACTCTCACGAAGAATCCAGGCGAAGCGTGCCCGAACTTTACCTAGGAGCAGTGGAGAGGAACCCTGATATAGACAGAATCACGATTCCGGAGGGTGGCAACACTTTCAGGGTGTCTGTGTGAGAGCCTAGGAAACGATTCCCCTACGCCACAGGGCGAGAGAAACGGCTTCACGCAGTGGCACCTCTCACACCACTTCTAATGTCACGAAGCTAGTACTCCTCCAGCATGGATGCGTGGATCCCTGAGTTCCAGGCACCTCCTTCGAAGGCAGAAATCTGTGCAGATACCGTGCCTTAAGCTCCCGCCGGTCACTGGATTAGAGGACGGGGTATACTGTGTACTGTGGCTGAGAGCTCTGGGAACGGCCGCCCTATAGTCAACCCCAGCGAGAAAAAGGCCGGTGCTGAAGACACACCTCTTGGCTCAGCTCTTCTTTGTGGGCCTATTACCGTTGCCCCGTGTGTGAGTGCAGGCTGCAAAACAACCACCTAACTCGCAGGCACCACACTGAAGAGCATCCGTGCTTCAGCCAGGAGAGCTGCTGCTGAGAGTGGAAGCATTTCGCTGTGTGCCTGCAGGCATGCGCTGCCAGCGAGTAAAAAACCATTTGCCGAGTGACACACAGGCGGCGGCAGAAGGCAGAACACGAGTCCCCACTTGTTTCATGAAGCCAGGCCTGCGGCCCCGCTTTGGTATACAACTCTCACTGCTAGCGTACAAAGGCGAAGCCAAAACAGGGTAGAGAACCCGTGCTTTAGCTACGGCCGACCTCTCTGCGGGAGGAAGCAGTGTACGGTGTCCGGGCGCGAGTGCCTGGAGAACGGCTTCCATACGCCATAGCGAGGTTAGAAACAGGCCGTTGCGGAAGGCACCTCTCGGCTCAGCTCTTGCTACCTGGAGCTGCTAACTCTACACTGCTCCCCGTGGCTCTGGAACTCTCGGTGCTCAACCCTGACTTGGAGGAAAGAAGCCTGGAATCAAGCACAGCTTTAGCTCCCGTCCCCACTCCACAGGGTGCGGCCACATGTTCCACCGTGCTTGTGTGCCCACCTGGTGTTTGTCCCATCAGGATTCCAGGGAGAAAAAAGCAGGGGCCCAAGGCGCCAATCGACTCAACACCTCTTCGTGAAGCTACGTCCTCTGTCCCCTGTGTGCCTTCATGCCTAACTGCCATCCACCTAGCACAAAGGAAGAAAATGCTAGAGGCCGCGTACATCAGCCAAGAACGCCCTTCTTCAGAACAGACTTCAGCTGTGGTGTGTTTGTGTGAAAGCATGATCAATGGGACCTACAGGTTACTCTGCCCGAGACACAGGCCTGTAAGGAAGGCTGCTCTCTCGGCTAATATCTTGTTTGAGGCAGTTAGCACTGTTGTACCCCGTGGGCCTAACTTTAGGCCTTGTTCCCTGGCCACTCTCTCAAAGAATCCAGGCGAATCCTGCCTGAACTTTACCTAAGAGCAGTGGAGAGGAACCGTGATGTAGACAGCATCACGGTTCCGGAGGGTGGAAACACTTTCAGGGTTTCTATGTGGGAGCCTAGGAAACGACTCCCTTAAATCACAGGGCGAGAGAAACAGCTTCGCGCAGAGGCACGTCTCGCACCAGCTCTAGTGTCACGAAGCTGCCTGGACCCCTGAGTTCCAGGCACCATCTTCGAAGGCAGAAATCTGGGCAGATACCGTGCCTTAAGTTCCCTCCGGTCACTGGGTTAGAGGACGCGGTGTACTGTGTACTGTGGCTGAGAGCTCTGGCAACGGCCTCCTTAAAGTCAACGCCAGCGAGAAGAAGGCCGGTGCCGAAGACACATCTCTTGGCTCAGCTCTTCTTTCTGGGCCTAGTCCCGTTGCCCCGTGTGTGAGTGCAGGCCGCAAAACAACCACCTAACTCGCAGGCACCGCACTGTACAGCATCCGTGCTTCAGCCAGGATAGCCGTTGCTGAGAGTGGAAGCATTTCGCTGTGTGCCTGCGGGCGTGCGCTGCCAGCGAGCAAAAAACCATTTTCGGAGTGAGAATCAGGCGGCGGCAGAAGGCAGAACATGAGTTCCCACTTGTTTCATGAAGCCAGGCCTGGGCCCCGCTTTGCTATGCAAGTCTCATTGCTAGCGTACGAACGCGAAGCCCTAACAGTGTAGAGAACCCGTCCTTTAGCTACCGCCGACCTCTCTCTGGGAGGAAGCAGTGTACGGTGTCCGGGCGCGAGTGCCTGGGGAACGGCTTCCATATGCCAAAGCGAGGTTAGAAACAGGCCGTTGCGGAAGGCACCTCTCGGCTCAGCTCTTGCTACCTGGAGCTGCTAACCCTACACCGTTCCCCGTGGCTCTGGAACTCTCGGTGCTCAACCCTGACTCGGAGGAAAGAAGCCTGGAAACAAGCACAGCCCTAGCTCTCATCCCCTCTCCGCAGGGTGGGGCCACATGTTCCACCGTGCTTGTGTGCCCACCTGGGGAGGGGGTCCCACCAGAATTCCAAGGGAGAAAGAAGCAGGGGCCCAAGGCGCCTCTCGACTCAACACCTCTTGCCTGAAGCTAGGTCGCCAGGCCCAGTGTGCGTTGAGTCCGAACTGCCATCCGCCTAACGCAAAGTAAGCAAACGCTAGAGGCCCCGAGCCTCAGCCAAGAATGCCCGACTTGAGCGCGCACTTCACCTGTGGGGTGTTTGTGTGAAAGTATGAGCAATGGAACCTAAACGTTACTCTGACCGAGAAACAGGCCTGTAAGGTAGTCCGCTCTCTCGACTCATCTCTTGTTTGAGGCGGTTAGCACTGCTCTACCCTGTGGGCCTGCCTGGAGGCCTACGTCCCTGGCCACTCTCACGAAGAATCCAGGCGAAGCGTGCCCGAACTTTACCTAGGAGCAGTGGAGAGGAACCCTGATATAGACAGAATCACGATTCCGGAGGGTGGCAACACTTTCAGGGTGTCTGTGTGAGAGCCTAGGAAACGATTCCCCTACGCCACAGGGCGAGAGAAACGGCTTCACGCAGTGGCACCTCTCACACCACTTCTAATGTCACGAAGCTAGTACTCCTCCAGCATGGATGCGTGGATCCCTGAGTTCCAGGCACCTCCTTCGAAGGCAGAAATCTGTGCAGATACCGTGCCTTAAGCTCCCGCCGGTCACTGGATTAGAGGACGGGGTATACTGTGTACTGTGGCTGAGAGCTCTGGGAACGGCCGCCCTATAGTCAACCCCAGCGAGAAAAAGGCCGGTGCTGAAGACACACCTCTTGGCTCAGCTCTTCTTTGTGGGCCTATTACCGTTGCCCCGTGTGTGAGTGCAGGCTGCAAAACAACCACCTAACTCGCAGGCACCACACTGAAGAGCATCCGTGCTTCAGCCAGGAGAGCTGCTGCTGAGAGTGGAAGCATTTCGCTGTGTGCCTGCAGGCATGCGCTGCCAGCGAGTAAAAAACCATTTGCCGAGTGACACACAGGCGGCGGCAGAAGGCAGAACACGAGTCCCCACTTGTTTCATGAAGCCAGGCCTGCGGCCCCGCTTTGGTATACAACTCTCACTGCTAGCGTACAAAGGCGAAGCCAAAACAGGGTAGAGAACCCGTGCTTTAGCTACGGCCGACCTCTCTGCGGGAGGAAGCAGTGTACGGTGTCCGGGCGCGAGTGCCTGGAGAACGGCTTCCATACGCCATAGCGAGGTTAGAAACAGGCCGTTGCGGAAGGCACCTCTCGGCTCAGCTCTTGCTACCTGGAGCTGCTAACTCTACACTGCTCCCCGTGGCTCTGGAACTCTCGGTGCTCAACCCTGACTTGGAGGAAAGAAGCCTGGAATCAAGCACAGCTTTAGCTCCCGTCCCCACTCCACAGGGTGCGGCCACATGTTCCACCGTGCTTGTGTGCCCACCTGGTGTTTGTCCCATCAGGATTCCAGGGAGAAAAAAGCAGGGGCCCAAGGCGCCAATCGACTCAACACCTCTTCGTGAAGCTACGTCCTCTGTCCCCTGTGTGCCTTCATGCCTAACTGCCATCCACCTAGCACAAAGGAAGAAAATGCTAGAGGCCGCGTACATCAGCCAAGAACGCCCTTCTTCAGAACAGACTTCAGCTGTGGTGTGTTTGTGTGAAAGCATGATCAATGGGACCTACAGGTTACTCTGCCCGAGACACAGGCCTGTAAGGAAGGCTGCTCTCTCGGCTAATATCTTGTTTGAGGCAGTTAGCACTGTTGTACCCCGTGGGCCTAACTTTAGGCCTTGTTCCCTGGCCACTCTCTCAAAGAATCCAGGCGAATCCTGCCTGAACTTTACCTAAGAGCAGTGGAGAGGAACCGTGATGTAGACAGCATCACGGTTCCGGAGGGTGGAAACACTTTCAGGGTTTCTATGTGGGAGCCTAGGAAACGACTCCCTTAAATCACAGGGCAAGAGAAACAGCTTCGCGCAGAGGCACGTCTCGCACCAGCTCTAGTGTCACGAAGCTGCCTGGACCCCTGAGTTCCAGGCACCATCTTCGAAGGCAGAAATCTGGGCAGATACCGTGCCTTAAGTTCCCTCCGGTCACTGGGTTAGAGGACGCGGTGTACTGTGTACTGTGGCTGAGAGCTCTGGCAACGGCCTCCTTAAAGTCAACGCCAGCGAGAAGAAGGCCGGTGCCGAAGACACATCTCTTGGCTCAGCTCTTCTTTCTGGGCCTAGTCCCGTTGCCCCGTGTGTGAGTGCAGGCCGCAAAACAACCACCTAACTCGCAGGCACCGCACTGTACAGCATCCGTGCTTCAGCCAGGATAGCCGTTGCTGAGAGTGGAAGCATTTCGCTGTGTGCCTGCGGGCGTGCGCTGCCAGCGAGCAAAAAACCATTTTCGGAGTGAGAATCAGGCGGCGGCAGAAGGCAGAACATGAGTTCCCACTTGTTTCATGAAGCCAGGCCTGGGCCCCGCTTTGCTATGCAAGTCTCATTGCTAGCGTACGAACGCGAAGCCCTAACAGTGTAGAGAACCCGTCCTTTAGCTACCGCCGACCTCTCTCTGGGAGGAAGCAGTGTACGGTGTCCGGGCGCGAGTGCCTGGGGAACGGCTTCCATATGCCAAAGCGAGGTTAGAAACAGGCCGTTGCGGAAGGCACCTCTTGGCTCAGCTCTTGCTACCTGGAGCTGCTAACCCTACACCGTTCCCCGTGGCTCTGGAACTCTCGGTGCTCAACCCTGACTCGGAGGAAAGAAGCCTGGAAACAAGCACAGCCCTAGCTCTCATCCCCTCTCCGCAGGGTGGGGCCACATGTTCCACCGTGCTTGTGTGCCCACCTGGGGAGGGGGTCCCACCAGAATTCCAAGGGAGAAAGAAGCAGGGGCCCAAGGCGCCTCTCGACTCAACACCTCTTGCCTGAAGCTAGGTCGCCAGGCCCAGTGTGCGTTGAGTCCGAACTGCCATCCGCCTAACGCAAAGTAAGCAAATGCTAGAGGCCCCGAGCCTCAGCCAAGAATGCCCGACTTGAGCGCGCACTTCACCTGTGGGGTGTTTGTGTGAAAGTATGAGCAATGGAACCTAAACGTTACTCTGACCGAGAAACAGGCCTGTAAGGTAGTCCGCTCTCTCGACTCATCTCTTGTTTGAGGCGGTTAGCACTGCTCTACCCTGTGGGCCTGCCTGGAGGCCTACGTCCCTGGCCACTCTCACGAAGAATCCAGGCGAAGCGTGCCCGAACTTTACCTAGGAGCAGTGGAGAGGAACCCTGATATAGACAGAATCACGATTCCGGAGGGTGGCAACACTTTCAGGGTGTCTGTGTGAGAGCCTAGGAAACGATTCCCCTACGCCACAGGGCGAGAGAAACGGCTTCACGCAGTGGCACCTCTCACACCACTTCTAATGTCACGAAGCTAGTACTCCTCCAGCATGGATGCGTGGATCCCTGAGTTCCAGGCACCTCCTTCGAAGGCAGAAATCTGTGCAGATACCGTGCCTTAAGCTCCCGCCGGTCACTGGATTAGAGGACGGGGTATACTGTGTACTGTGGCTGAGAGCTCTGGGAACGGCCGCCCTATAGTCAACCCCAGCGAGAAAAAGGCCGGTGCTGAAGACACACCTCTTGGCTCAGCTCTTCTTTGTGGGCCTATTACCGTTGCCCCGTGTGTGAGTGCAGGCTGCAAAACAACCACCTAACTCGCAGGCACCACACTGAAGAGCATCCGTGCTTCAGCCAGGAGAGCTGCTGCTGAGAGTGGAAGCATTTCGCTGTGTGCCTGCAGGCATGCGCTGCCAGCGAGTAAAAAACCATTTGCCGAGTGACACACAGGCGGCGGCAGAAGGCAGAACACGAGTCCCCACTTGTTTCATGAAGCCAGGCCTGCGGCCCCGCTTTGGTATACAACTCTCACTGCTAGCGTACAAAGGCGAAGCCAAAACAGGGTAGAGAACCCGTGCTTTAGCTACGGCCGACCTCTCTGCGGGAGGAAGCAGTGTACGGTGTCCGGGCGCGAGTGCCTGGAGAACGGCTTCCATACGCCATAGCGAGGTTAGAAACAGGCCGTTGCGGAAGGCACCTCTCGGCTCAGCTCTTGCTACCTGGAGCTGCTAACTCTACACTGCTCCCCGTGGCTCTGGAACTCTCGGTGCTCAACCCTGACTTGGAGGAAAGAAGCCTGGAATCAAGCACAGCTTTAGCTCCCGTCCCCACTCCACAGGGTGCGGCCACATGTTCCACCGTGCTTGTGTGCCCACCTGGTGTTTGTCCCATCAGGATTCCAGGGAGAAAAAAGCAGGGGCCCAAGGCGCCAATCGACTCAACACCTCTTCGTGAAGCTACGTCCTCTGTCCCCTGTGTGCCTTCATGCCTAACTGCCATCCACCTAGCACAAAGGAAGAAAATGCTAGAGGCCGCGTACATCAGCCAAGAACGCCCTTCTTCAGAACAGACTTCAGCTGTGGTGTGTTTGTGTGAAAGCATGATCAATGGGACCTACAGGTTACTCTGCCCGAGACACAGGCCTGTAAGGAAGGCTGCTCTCTCGGCTAATATCTTGTTTGAGGCAGTTAGCACTGTTGTACCCCGTGGGCCTAACTTTAGGCCTTGTTCCCTGGCCACTCTCTCAAAGAATCCAGGCGAATCCTGCCTGAACTTTACCTAAGAGCAGTGGAGAGGAACCGTGATGTAGACAGCATCACGGTTCCGGAGGGTGGAAACACTTTCAGGGTTTCTATGTGGGAGCCTAGGAAACGACTCCCTTAAATCACAGGGCGAGAGAAACAGCTTCGCGCAGAGGCACGTCTCGCACCAGCTCTAGTGTCACGAAGCTGCCTGGACCCCTGAGTTCCAGGCACCATCTTCGAAGGCAGAAATCTGGGCAGATACCGTGCCTTAAGTTCCCTCCGGTCACTGGGTTAGAGGACGCGGTGTACTGTGTACTGTGGCTGAGAGCTCTGGCAACGGCCTCCTTAAAGTCAACGCCAGCGAGAAGAAGGCCGGTGCCGAAGACACATCTCTTGGCTCAGCTCTTCTTTCTGGGCCTAGTCCCGTTGCCCCGTGTGTGAGTGCAGGCCGCAAAACAACCACCTAACTCGCAGGCACCGCACTGTACAGCATCCGTGCTTCAGCCAGGATAGCCGTTGCTGAGAGTGGAAGCATTTCGCTGTGTGCCTGCGGGTGTGCGCTGCCAGCGAGCAAAAAACCATTTTCGGAGTGAGAATCAGGCGGCGGCAGAAGGCAGAACATGAGTTCCCACTTGTTTCATGAAGCCAGGCCTGGGCCCCGCTTTGCTATGCAAGTCTCATTGCTAGCGTACGAACGCGAAGCCCTAACAGTGTAGAGAACCCGTCCTTTAGCTACCGCCGACCTCTCTCTGGGAGGAAGCAGTGTACGGTGTCCGGGCGCGAGTGCCTGGGGAACGGCTTCCATATGCCAAAGCGAGGTTAGAAACAGGCCGTTGCGGAAGGCACCTCTCGGCTCAGCTCTTGCTACCTGGAGCTGCTAACCCTACACCGTTCCCCGTGGCTCTGGAACTCTCGGTGCTCAACCCTGACTCGGAGGAAAGAAGCCTGGAAACAAGCACAGCCCTAGCTCTCATCCCCTCTCCGCAGGGTGGGGCCACATGTTCCACCGTGCTTGTGTGCCCACCTGGGGAGGGGGTCCCACCAGAATTCCAAGGGAGAAAGAAGCAGGGGCCCAAGGCGCCTCTCGACTCAACACCTCTTGCCTGAAGCTAGGTCGCCAGGCCCAGTGTGCGTTGAGTCCGAACTGCCATCCGCCTAACGCAAAGTAAGCAAACGCTAGAGGCCCCGAGCCTCAGCCAAGAATGCCCGACTTGAGCGCGCACTTCACCTGTGGGGTGTTTGTGTGAAAGTATGAGCAATGGAACCTAAACGTTACTCTGACCGAGAAACAGGCCTGTAAGGTAGTCCGCTCTCTCGACTCATCTCTTGTTTGAGGCGGTTAGCACTGCTCTACCCTGTGGGCCTGCCTGGAGGCCTACGTCCCTGGCCACTCTCACGAAGAATCCAGGCGAAGCGTGCCCGAACTTTACCTAGGAGCAGTGGAGAGGAACCCTGATATAGACAGAATCACGATTCCGGAGGGTGGCAACACTTTCAGGGTGTCTGTGTGAGAGCCTAGGAAACGATTCCCCTACGCCACAGGGCGAGAGAAACGGCTTCACGCAGTGGCACCTCTCACACCACTTCTAATGTCACGAAGCTAGTACTCCTCCAGCATGGATGCGTGGATCCCTGAGTTCCAGGCACCTCCTTCGAAGGCAGAAATCTGTGCAGATACCGTGCCTTAAGCTCCCGCCGGTCACTGGATTAGAGGACGGGGTATACTGTGTACTGTGGCTGAGAGCTCTGGGAACGGCCGCCCTATAGTCAACCCCAGCGAGAAAAAGGCCGGTGCTGAAGACACACCTCTTGGCTCAGCTCTTCTTTGTGGGCCTATTACCGTTGCCCCGTGTGTGAGTGCAGGCTGCAAAACAACCACCTAACTCGCAGGCACCACACTGAAGAGCATCCGTGCTTCAGCCAGGAGAGCTGCTGCTGAGAGTGGAAGCATTTCGCTGTGTGCCTGCAGGCATGCGCTGCCAGCGAGTAAAAAACCATTTGCCGAGTGACACACAGGCGGCGGCAGAAGGCAGAACACGAGTCCCCACTTGTTTCATGAAGCCAGGCCTGCGGCCCCGCTTTGGTATACAACTCTCACTGCTAGCGTACAAAGGCGAAGCCAAAACAGGGTAGAGAACCCGTGCTTTAGCTACGGCCGACCTCTCTGCGGGAGGAAGCAGTGTACGGTGTCCGGGCGCGAGTGCCTGGAGAACGGCTTCCATACGCCATAGCGAGGTTAGAAACAGGCCGTTGCGGAAGGCACCTCTCGGCTCAGCTCTTGCTACCTGGAGCTGCTAACTCTACACTGCTCCCCGTGGCTCTGGAACTCTCGGTGCTCAACCCTGACTTGGAGGAAAGAAGCCTGGAATCAAGCACAGCTTTAGCTCCCGTCCCCACTCCACAGGGTGCGGCCACATGTTCCACCGTGCTTGTGTGCCCACCTGGTGTTTGTCCCATCAGGATTCCAGGGAGAAAAAAGCAGGGGCCCAAGGCGCCAATCGACTCAACACCTCTTCGTGAAGCTACGTCCTCTGTCCCCTGTGTGCCTTCATGCCTAACTGCCATCCACCTAGCACAAAGGAAGAAAATGCTAGAGGCCGCGTACATCAGCCAAGAACGCCCTTCTTCAGAACAGACTTCAGCTGTGGTGTGTTTGTGTGAAAGCATGATCAATGGGACCTACAGGTTACTCTGCCCGAGACACAGGCCTGTAAGGAAGGCTGCTCTCTCGGCTAATATCTTGTTTGAGGCAGTTAGCACTGTTGTACCCCGTGGGCCTAACTTTAGGCCTTGTTCCCTGGCCACTCTCTCAAAGAATCCAGGCGAATCCTGCCTGAACTTTACCTAAGAGCAGTGGAGAGGAACCGTGATGTAGACAGCATCACGGTTCCGGAGGGTGGAAACACTTTCAGGGTTTCTATGTGGGAGCCTAGGAAACGACTCCCTTAAATCACAGGGCGAGAGAAACAGCTTCGCGCAGAGGCACGTCTCGCACCAGCTCTAGTGTCACGAAGCTGCCTGGACCCCTGAGTTCCAGGCACCATCTTCGAAGGCAGAAATCTGGGCAGATACCGTGCCTTAAGTTCCCTCCGGTCACTGGGTTAGAGGACGCGGTGTACTGTGTACTGTGGCTGAGAGCTCTGGCAACGGCCTCCTTAAAGTCAACGCCAGCGAGAAGAAGGCCGGTGCCGAAGACACATCTCTTGGCTCAGCTCTTCTTTCTGGGCCTAGTCCCGTTGCCCCGTGTGTGAGTGCAGGCCGCAAAACAACCACCTAACTCGCAGGCACCGCACTGTACAGCATCCGTGCTTCAGCCAGGATAGCCGTTGCTGAGAGTGGAAGCATTTCGCTGTGTGCCTGCGGGCGTGCGCTGCCAGCGAGCAAAAAACCATTTTCGGAGTGAGAATCAGGCGGCGGCAGAAGGCAGAACATGAGTTCCCACTTGTTTCATGAAGCCAGGCCTGGGCCCCGCTTTGCTATGCAAGTCTCATTGCTAGCGTACGAACGCGAAGCCCTAACAGTGTAGAGAACCCGTCCTTTAGCTACCGCCGACCTCTCTCTGGGAGGAAGCAGTGTACGGTGTCCGGGCGCGAGTGCCTGGGGAACGGCTTCCATATGCCAAAGCGAGGTTAGAAACAGGCCGTTGCGGAAGGCACCTCTCGGCTCAGCTCTTGCTACCTGGAGCTGCTAACCCTACACCGTTCCCCGTGGCTCTGGAACTCTCGGTGCTCAACCCTGACTCGGAGGAAAGAAGCCTGGAAACAAGCACAGCCCTAGCTCTCATCCCCTCTCCGCAGGGTGGGGCCACATGTTCCACCGTGCTTGTGTGCCCACCTGGGGAGGGGGTCCCACCAGAATTCCAAGGGAGAAAGAAGCAGGGGCCCAAGGCGCCTCTCGACTCAACACCTCTTGCCTGAAGCTAGGTCGCCAGGCCCAGTGTGCGTTGAGTCCGAACTGCCATCCGCCTAACGCAAAGTAAGCAAACGCTAGAGGCCCCGAGCCTCAGCCAAGAATGCCCGACTTGAGCGCGCACTTCACCTGTGGGGTGTTTGTGTGAAAGTATGAGCAATGGAACCTAAACGTTACTCTGACCGAGAAACAGGCCTGTAAGGTAGTCCGCTCTCTCGACTCATCTCTTGTTTGAGGCGGTTAGCACTGCTCTACCCTGTGGGCCTGCCTGGAGGCCTACGTCCCTGGCCACTCTCACGAAGAATCCAGGCGAAGCGTGCCCGAACTTTACCTAGGAGCAGTGGAGAGGAACCCTGATATAGACAGAATCACGATTCCGGAGGGTGGCAACACTTTCAGGGTGTCTGTGTGAGAGCCTAGGAAACGATTCCCCTACGCCACAGGGCGAGAGAAACGGCTTCACGCAGTGGCACCTCTCACACCACTTCTAATGTCACGAAGCTAGTACTCCTCCAGCATGGATGCGTGGATCCCTGAGTTCCAGGCACCTCCTTCGAAGGCAGAAATCTGTGCAGATACCGTGCCTTAAGCTCCCGCCGGTCACTGGATTAGAGGACGGGGTATACTGTGTACTGTGGCTGAGAGCTCTGGGAACGGCCGCCCTATAGTCAACCCCAGCGAGAAAAAGGCCGGTGCTGAAGACACACCTCTTGGCTCAGCTCTTCTTTGTGGGCCTATTACCGTTGCCCCGTGTGTGAGTGCAGGCTGCAAAACAACCACCTAACTCGCAGGCACCACACTGAAGAGCATCCGTGCTTCAGCCAGGAGAGCTGCTGCTGAGAGTGGAAGCATTTCGCTGTGTGCCTGCAGGCATGCGCTGCCAGCGAGTAAAAAACCATTTGCCGAGTGACACACAGGCGGCGGCAGAAGGCAGAACACGAGTCCCCACTTGTTTCATGAAGCCAGGCCTGCGGCCCCGCTTTGGTATACAACTCTCACTGCTAGCGTACAAAGGCGAAGCCAAAACAGGGTAGAGAACCCGTGCTTTAGCTACGGCCGACCTCTCTGCGGGAGGAAGCAGTGTACGGTGTCCGGGCGCGAGTGCCTGGAGAACGGCTTCCATACGCCATAGCGAGGTTAGAAACAGGCCGTTGCGGAAGGCACCTCTCGGCTCAGCTCTTGCTACCTGGAGCTGCTAACTCTACACTGCTCCCCGTGGCTCTGGAACTCTCGGTGCTCAACCCTGACTTGGAGGAAAGAAGCCTGGAATCAAGCACAGCTTTAGCTCCCGTCCCCACTCCACAGGGTGCGGCCACATGTTCCACCGTGCTTGTGTGCCCACCTGGTGTTTGTCCCATCAGGATTCCAGGGAGAAAAAAGCAGGGGCCCAAGGCGCCAATCGACTCAACACCTCTTCGTGAAGCTACGTCCTCTGTCCCCTGTGTGCCTTCATGCCTAACTGCCATCCACCTAGCACAAAGGAAGAAAATGCTAGAGGCCGCGTACATCAGCCAAGAACGCCCTTCTTCAGAACAGACTTCAGCTGTGGTGTGTTTGTGTGAAAGCATGATCAATGGGACCTACAGGTTACTCTGCCCGAGACACAGGCCTGTAAGGAAGGCTGCTCTCTCGGCTAATATCTTGTTTGAGGCAGTTAGCACTGTTGTACCCCGTGGGCCTAACTTTAGGCCTTGTTCCCTGGCCACTCTCTCAAAGAATCCAGGCGAATCCTGCCTGAACTTTACCTAAGAGCAGTGGAGAGGAACCGTGATGTAGACAGCATCACGGTTCCGGAGGGTGGAAACACTTTCAGGGTTTCTATGTGGGAGCCTAGGAAACGACTCCCTTAAATCACAGGGCAAGAGAAACAGCTTCGCGCAGAGGCACGTCTCGCACCAGCTCTAGTGTCACGAAGCTGCCTGGACCCCTGAGTTCCAGGCACCATCTTCGAAGGCAGAAATCTGGGCAGATACCGTGCCTTAAGTTCCCTCCGGTCACTGGGTTAGAGGACGCGGTGTACTGTGTACTGTGGCTGAGAGCTCTGGCAACGGCCTCCTTAAAGTCAACGCCAGCGAGAAGAAGGCCGGTGCCGAAGACACATCTCTTGGCTCAGCTCTTCTTTCTGGGCCTAGTCCCGTTGCCCCGTGTGTGAGTGCAGGCCGCAAAACAACCACCTAACTCGCAGGCACCGCACTGTACAGCATCCGTGCTTCAGCCAGGATAGCCGTTGCTGAGAGTGGAAGCATTTCGCTGTGTGCCTGCGGGCGTGCGCTGCCAGCGAGCAAAAAACCATTTTCGGAGTGAGAATCAGGCGGCGGCAGAAGGCAGAACATGAGTTCCCACTTGTTTCATGAAGCCAGGCCTGGGCCCCGCTTTGCTATGCAAGTCTCATTGCTAGCGTACGAACGCGAAGCCCTAACAGTGTAGAGAACCCGTCCTTTAGCTACCGCCGACCTCTCTCTGGGAGGAAGCAGTGTACGGTGTCCGGGCGCGAGTGCCTGGGGAACGGCTTCCATATGCCAAAGCGAGGTTAGAAACAGGCCGTTGCGGAAGGCACCTCTTGGCTCAGCTCTTGCTACCTGGAGCTGCTAACCCTACACCGTTCCCCGTGGCTCTGGAACTCTCGGTGCTCAACCCTGACTCGGAGGAAAGAAGCCTGGAAACAAGCACAGCCCTAGCTCTCATCCCCTCTCCGCAGGGTGGGGCCACATGTTCCACCGTGCTTGTGTGCCCACCTGGGGAGGGGGTCCCACCAGAATTCCAAGGGAGAAAGAAGCAGGGGCCCAAGGCGCCTCTCGACTCAACACCTCTTGCCTGAAGCTAGGTCGCCAGGCCCAGTGTGCGTTGAGTCCGAACTGCCATCCGCCTAACGCAAAGTAAGCAAATGCTAGAGGCCCCGAGCCTCAGCCAAGAATGCCCGACTTGAGCGCGCACTTCACCTGTGGGGTGTTTGTGTGAAAGTATGAGCAATGGAACCTAAACGTTACTCTGACCGAGAAACAGGCCTGTAAGGTAGTCCGCTCTCTCGACTCATCTCTTGTTTGAGGCGGTTAGCACTGCTCTACCCTGTGGGCCTGCCTGGAGGCCTACGTCCCTGGCCACTCTCACGAAGAATCCAGGCGAAGCGTGCCCGAACTTTACCTAGGAGCAGTGGAGAGGAACCCTGATATAGACAGAATCACGATTCCGGAGGGTGGCAACACTTTCAGGGTGTCTGTGTGAGAGCCTAGGAAACGATTCCCCTACGCCACAGGGCGAGAGAAACGGCTTCACGCAGTGGCACCTCTCACACCACTTCTAATGTCACGAAGCTAGTACTCCTCCAGCATGGATGCGTGGATCCCTGAGTTCCAGGCACCTCCTTCGAAGGCAGAAATCTGTGCAGATACCGTGCCTTAAGCTCCCGCCGGTCACTGGATTAGAGGACGGGGTATACTGTGTACTGTGGCTGAGAGCTCTGGGAACGGCCGCCCTATAGTCAACCCCAGCGAGAAAAAGGCCGGTGCTGAAGACACACCTCTTGGCTCAGCTCTTCTTTGTGGGCCTATTACCGTTGCCCCGTGTGTGAGTGCAGGCTGCAAAACAACCACCTAACTCGCAGGCACCACACTGAAGAGCATCCGTGCTTCAGCCAGGAGAGCTGCTGCTGAGAGTGGAAGCATTTCGCTGTGTGCCTGCAGGCATGCGCTGCCAGCGAGTAAAAAACCATTTGCCGAGTGACACACAGGCGGCGGCAGAAGGCAGAACACGAGTCCCCACTTGTTTCATGAAGCCAGGCCTGCGGCCCCGCTTTGGTATACAACTCTCACTGCTAGCGTACAAAGGCGAAGCCAAAACAGGGTAGAGAACCCGTGCTTTAGCTACGGCCGACCTCTCTGCGGGAGGAAGCAGTGTACGGTGTCCGGGCGCGAGTGCCTGGAGAACGGCTTCCATACGCCATAGCGAGGTTAGAAACAGGCCGTTGCGGAAGGCACCTCTCGGCTCAGCTCTTGCTACCTGGAGCTGCTAACTCTACACTGCTCCCCGTGGCTCTGGAACTCTCGGTGCTCAACCCTGACTTGGAGGAAAGAAGCCTGGAATCAAGCACAGCTTTAGCTCCCGTCCCCACTCCACAGGGTGCGGCCACATGTTCCACCGTGCTTGTGTGCCCACCTGGTGTTTGTCCCATCAGGATTCCAGGGAGAAAAAAGCAGGGGCCCAAGGCGCCAATCGACTCAACACCTCTTCGTGAAGCTACGTCCTCTGTCCCCTGTGTGCCTTCATGCCTAACTGCCATCCACCTAGCACAAAGGAAGAAAATGCTAGAGGCCGCGTACATCAGCCAAGAACGCCCTTCTTCAGAACAGACTTCAGCTGTGGTGTGTTTGTGTGAAAGCATGATCAATGGGACCTACAGGTTACTCTGCCCGAGACACAGGCCTGTAAGGAAGGCTGCTCTCTCGGCTAATATCTTGTTTGAGGCAGTTAGCACTGTTGTACCCCGTGGGCCTAACTTTAGGCCTTGTTCCCTGGCCACTCTCTCAAAGAATCCAGGCGAATCCTGCCTGAACTTTACCTAAGAGCAGTGGAGAGGAACCGTGATGTAGACAGCATCACGGTTCCGGAGGGTGGAAACACTTTCAGGGTTTCTATGTGGGAGCCTAGGAAACGACTCCCTTAAATCACAGGGCGAGAGAAACAGCTTCGCGCAGAGGCACGTCTCGCACCAGCTCTAGTGTCACGAAGCTGCCTGGACCCCTGAGTTCCAGGCACCATCTTCGAAGGCAGAAATCTGGGCAGATACCGTGCCTTAAGTTCCCTCCGGTCACTGGGTTAGAGGACGCGGTGTACTGTGTACTGTGGCTGAGAGCTCTGGCAACGGCCTCCTTAAAGTCAACGCCAGCGAGAAGAAGGCCGGTGCCGAAGACACATCTCTTGGCTCAGCTCTTCTTTCTGGGCCTAGTCCCGTTGCCCCGTGTGTGAGTGCAGGCCGCAAAACAACCACCTAACTCGCAGGCACCGCACTGTACAGCATCCGTGCTTCAGCCAGGATAGCCGTTGCTGAGAGTGGAAGCATTTCGCTGTGTGCCTGCGGGTGTGCGCTGCCAGCGAGCAAAAAACCATTTTCGGAGTGAGAATCAGGCGGCGGCAGAAGGCAGAACATGAGTTCCCACTTGTTTCATGAAGCCAGGCCTGGGCCCCGCTTTGCTATGCAAGTCTCATTGCTAGCGTACGAACGCGAAGCCCTAACAGTGTAGAGAACCCGTCCTTTAGCTACCGCCGACCTCTCTCTGGGAGGAAGCAGTGTACGGTGTCCGGGCGCGAGTGCCTGGGGAACGGCTTCCATATGCCAAAGCGAGGTTAGAAACAGGCCGTTGCGGAAGGCACCTCTCGGCTCAGCTCTTGCTACCTGGAGCTGCTAACCCTACACCGTTCCCCGTGGCTCTGGAACTCTCGGTGCTCAACCCTGACTCGGAGGAAAGAAGCCTGGAAACAAGCACAGCCCTAGCTCTCATCCCCTCTCCGCAGGGTGGGGCCACATGTTCCACCGTGCTTGTGTGCCCACCTGGGGAGGGGGTCCCACCAGAATTCCAAGGGAGAAAGAAGCAGGGGCCCAAGGCGCCTCTCGACTCAACACCTCTTGCCTGAAGCTAGGTCGCCAGGCCCAGTGTGCGTTGAGTCCGAACTGCCATCCGCCTAACGCAAAGTAAGCAAACGCTAGAGGCCCCGAGCCTCAGCCAAGAATGCCCGACTTGAGCGCGCACTTCACCTGTGGGGTGTTTGTGTGAAAGTATGAGCAATGGAACCTAAACGTTACTCTGACCGAGAAACAGGCCTGTAAGGTAGTCCGCTCTCTCGACTCATCTCTTGTTTGAGGCGGTTAGCACTGCTCTACCCTGTGGGCCTGCCTGGAGGCCTACGTCCCTGGCCACTCTCACGAAGAATCCAGGCGAAGCGTGCCCGAACTTTACCTAGGAGCAGTGGAGAGGAACCCTGATATAGACAGAATCACGATTCCGGAGGGTGGCAACACTTTCAGGGTGTCTGTGTGAGAGCCTAGGAAACGATTCCCCTACGCCACAGGGCGAGAGAAACGGCTTCACGCAGTGGCACCTCTCACACCACTTCTAATGTCACGAAGCTAGTACTCCTCCAGCATGGATGCGTGGATCCCTGAGTTCCAGGCACCTCCTTCGAAGGCAGAAATCTGTGCAGATACCGTGCCTTAAGCTCCCGCCGGTCACTGGATTAGAGGACGGGGTATACTGTGTACTGTGGCTGAGAGCTCTGGGAACGGCCGCCCTATAGTCAACCCCAGCGAGAAAAAGGCCGGTGCTGAAGACACACCTCTTGGCTCAGCTCTTCTTTGTGGGCCTATTACCGTTGCCCCGTGTGTGAGTGCAGGCTGCAAAACAACCACCTAACTCGCAGGCACCACACTGAAGAGCATCCGTGCTTCAGCCAGGAGAGCTGCTGCTGAGAGTGGAAGCATTTCGCTGTGTGCCTGCAGGCATGCGCTGCCAGCGAGTAAAAAACCATTTGCCGAGTGACACACAGGCGGCGGCAGAAGGCAGAACACGAGTCCCCACTTGTTTCATGAAGCCAGGCCTGCGGCCCCGCTTTGGTATACAACTCTCACTGCTAGCGTACAAAGGCGAAGCCAAAACAGGGTAGAGAACCCGTGCTTTAGCTACGGCCGACCTCTCTGCGGGAGGAAGCAGTGTACGGTGTCCGGGCGCGAGTGCCTGGAGAACGGCTTCCATACGCCATAGCGAGGTTAGAAACAGGCCGTTGCGGAAGGCACCTCTCGGCTCAGCTCTTGCTACCTGGAGCTGCTAACTCTACACTGCTCCCCGTGGCTCTGGAACTCTCGGTGCTCAACCCTGACTTGGAGGAAAGAAGCCTGGAATCAAGCACAGCTTTAGCTCCCGTCCCCACTCCACAGGGTGCGGCCACATGTTCCACCGTGCTTGTGTGCCCACCTGGTGTTTGTCCCATCAGGATTCCAGGGAGAAAAAAGCAGGGGCCCAAGGCGCCAATCGACTCAACACCTCTTCGTGAAGCTACGTCCTCTGTCCCCTGTGTGCCTTCATGCCTAACTGCCATCCACCTAGCACAAAGGAAGAAAATGCTAGAGGCCGCGTACATCAGCCAAGAACGCCCTTCTTCAGAACAGACTTCAGCTGTGGTGTGTTTGTGTGAAAGCATGATCAATGGGACCTACAGGTTACTCTGCCCGAGACACAGGCCTGTAAGGAAGGCTGCTCTCTCGGCTAATATCTTGTTTGAGGCAGTTAGCACTGTTGTACCCCGTGGGCCTAACTTTAGGCCTTGTTCCCTGGCCACTCTCTCAAAGAATCCAGGCGAATCCTGCCTGAACTTTACCTAAGAGCAGTGGAGAGGAACCGTGATGTAGACAGCATCACGGTTCCGGAGGGTGGAAACACTTTCAGGGTTTCTATGTGGGAGCCTAGGAAACGACTCCCTTAAATCACAGGGCGAGAGAAACAGCTTCGCGCAGAGGCACGTCTCGCACCAGCTCTAGTGTCACGAAGCTGCCTGGACCCCTGAGTTCCAGGCACCATCTTCGAAGGCAGAAATCTGGGCAGATACCGTGCCTTAAGTTCCCTCCGGTCACTGGGTTAGAGGACGCGGTGTACTGTGTACTGTGGCTGAGAGCTCTGGCAACGGCCTCCTTAAAGTCAACGCCAGCGAGAAGAAGGCCGGTGCCGAAGACACATCTCTTGGCTCAGCTCTTCTTTCTGGGCCTAGTCCCGTTGCCCCGTGTGTGAGTGCAGGCCGCAAAACAACCACCTAACTCGCAGGCACCGCACTGTACAGCATCCGTGCTTCAGCCAGGATAGCCGTTGCTGAGAGTGGAAGCATTTCGCTGTGTGCCTGCGGGCGTGCGCTGCCAGCGAGCAAAAAACCATTTTCGGAGTGAGAATCAGGCGGCGGCAGAAGGCAGAACATGAGTTCCCACTTGTTTCATGAAGCCAGGCCTGGGCCCCGCTTTGCTATGCAAGTCTCATTGCTAGCGTACGAACGCGAAGCCCTAACAGTGTAGAGAACCCGTCCTTTAGCTACCGCCGACCTCTCTCTGGGAGGAAGCAGTGTACGGTGTCCGGGCGCGAGTGCCTGGGGAACGGCTTCCATATGCCAAAGCGAGGTTAGAAACAGGCCGTTGCGGAAGGCACCTCTCGGCTCAGCTCTTGCTACCTGGAGCTGCTAACCCTACACCGTTCCCCGTGGCTCTGGAACTCTCGGTGCTCAACCCTGACTCGGAGGAAAGAAGCCTGGAAACAAGCACAGCCCTAGCTCTCATCCCCTCTCCGCAGGGTGGGGCCACATGTTCCACCGTGCTTGTGTGCCCACCTGGGGAGGGGGTCCCACCAGAATTCCAAGGGAGAAAGAAGCAGGGGCCCAAGGCGCCTCTCGACTCAACACCTCTTGCCTGAAGCTAGGTCGCCAGGCCCAGTGTGCGTTGAGTCCGAACTGCCATCCGCCTAACGCAAAGTAAGCAAACGCTAGAGGCCCCGAGCCTCAGCCAAGAATGCCCGACTTGAGCGCGCACTTCACCTGTGGGGTGTTTGTGTGAAAGTATGAGCAATGGAACCTAAACGTTACTCTGACCGAGAAACAGGCCTGTAACGTAGTCCGCTCTCTCGACTCATCTCTTGTTTGAGGCGGTTAGCACTGCTCTACCCTGTGGGCCTGCCTGGAGGCCTACGTCCCTGGCCACTCTCACGAAGAATCCAGGCGAAGCGTGCCCGAACTTTACCTAGGAGCAGTGGAGAGGAACCCTGATATAGACAGAATCACGATTCCGGAGGGTGGCAACACTTTCAGGGTGTCTGTGTGAGAGCCTAGGAAACGATTCCCCTACGCCACAGGGCGAGAGAAACGGCTTCACGCAGTGGCACCTCTCACACCACTTCTAATGTCACGAAGCTAGTACTCCTCCAGCATGGATGCGTGGATCCCTGAGTTCCAGGCACCTCCTTCGAAGGCAGAAATCTGTGCAGATACCGTGCCTTAAGCTCCCGCCGGTCACTGGATTAGAGGACGGGGTATACTGTGTACTGTGGCTGAGAGCTCTGGGAACGGCCGCCCTATAGTCAACCCCAGCGAGAAAAAGGCCGGTGCTGAAGACACACCTCTTGGCTCAGCTCTTCTTTGTGGGCCTATTACCGTTGCCCCGTGTGTGAGTGCAGGCTGCAAAACAACCACCTAACTCGCAGGCACCACACTGAAGAGCATCCGTGCTTCAGCCAGGAGAGCTGCTGCTGAGAGTGGAAGCATTTCGCTGTGTGCCTGCAGGCATGCGCTGCCAGCGAGTAAAAAACCATTTGCCGAGTGACACACAGGCGGCGGCAGAAGGCAGAACACGAGTCCCCACTTGTTTCATGAAGCCAGGCCTGCGGCCCCGCTTTGGTATACAACTCTCACTGCTAGCGTACAAAGGCGAAGCCAAAACAGGGTAGAGAACCCGTGCTTTAGCTACGGCCGACCTCTCTGCGGGAGGAAGCAGTGTACGGTGTCCGGGCGCGAGTGCCTGGAGAACGGCTTCCATACGCCATAGCGAGGTTAGAAACAGGCCATTGCGGAAGGCACCTCTCGGCTCAGCTCTTGCTACCTGGAGCTGCTAACTCTACACTGCTCCCCGTGGCTCTGGAACTCTCGGTGCTCAACCCTGACTTGGAGGAAAGAAGCCTGGAATCAAGCACAGCTTTAGCTCCCGTCCCCACTCCACAGGGTGCGGCCACATGTTCCACCGTGCTTGTGTGCCCACCTGGTGTTTGTCCCATCAGGATTCCAGGGAGAAAAAAGCAGGGGCCCAAGGCGCCAATCGACTCAACACCTCTTCGTGAAGCTACGTCCTCTGTCCCCTGTGTGCCTTCATGCCTAACTGCCATCCACCTAGCACAAAGGAAGAAAATGCTAGAGGCCGCGTACATCAGCCAAGAACGCCCTTCTTCAGAACAGACTTCAGCTGTGGTGTGTTTGTGTGAAAGCATGATCAATGGGACCTACAGGTTACTCTGCCCGAGACACAGGCCTGTAAGGAAGGCTGCTCTCTCGGCTAATATCTTGTTTGAGGCAGTTAGCACTGTTGTACCCCGTGGGCCTAACTTTAGGCCTTGTTCCCTGGCCACTCTCTCAAAGAATCCAGGCGAATCCTGCCTGAACTTTACCTAAGAGCAGTGGAGAGGAACCGTGATGTAGACAGCATCACGGTTCCGGAGGGTGGAAACACTTTCAGGGTTTCTATGTGGGAGCCTAGGAAACGACTCCCTTAAATCACAGGGCGAGAGAAACAGCTTCGCGCAGAGGCACGTCTCGCACCAGCTCTAGTGTCACGAAGCTGCCTGGACCCCTGAGTTCCAGGCACCATCTTCGAAGGCAGAAATCTGGGCAGATACCGTGCCTTAAGTTCCCTCCGGTCACTGGGTTAGAGGACGCGGTGTACTGTGTACTGTGGCTGAGAGCTCTGGCAACGGCCTCCTTAAAGTCAACGCCAGCGAGAAGAAGGCCGGTGCCGAAGACACATCTCTTGGCTCAGCTCTTCTTTCTGGGCCTAGTCCCGTTGCCCCGTGTGTGAGTGCAGGCCGCAAAACAACCACCTAACTCGCAGGCACCGCACTGTACAGCATCCGTGCTTCAGCCAGGATAGCCGTTGCTGAGAGTGGAAGCATTTCGCTGTGTGCCTGCGGGCGTGCGCTGCCAGCGAGCAAAAAACCATTTTCGGAGTGAGAATCAGGCGGCGGCAGAAGGCAGAACATGAGTTCCCACTTGTTTCATGAAGCCAGGCCTGGGCCCCGCTTTGCTATGCAAGTCTCATTGCTAGCGTACGAACGCGAAGCCCTAACAGTGTAGAGAACCCGTCCTTTAGCTACCGCCGACCTCTCTCTGGGAGGAAGCAGTGTACGGTGTCCGGGCGCGAGTGCCTGGGGAACGGCTTCCATATGCCAAAGCGAGGTTAGAAACAGGCCGTTGCGGAAGGCACCTCTCGGCTCAGCTCTTGCTACCTGGAGCTGCTAACCCTACACCGTTCCCCGTGGCTCTGGAACTCTCGGTGCTCAACCCTGACTCGGAGGAAAGAAGCCTGGAAACAAGCACAGCCCTAGCTCTCATCCCCTCTCCGCAGGGTGGGGCCACATGTTCCACCGTGCTTGTGTGCCCACCTGGGGAGGGGGTCCCACCAGAATTCCAAGGGAGAAAGAAGCAGGGGCCCAAGGCGCCTCTCGACTCAACACCTCTTGCCTGAAGCTAGGTCGCCAGGCCCAGTGTGCGTTGAGTCCGAACTGCCATCCGCCTAACGCAAAGTAAGCAAACGCTAGAGGCCCCGAGCCTCAGCCAAGAATGCCCGACTTGAGCGCGCACTTCACCTGTGGGGTGTTTGTGTGAAAGTATGAGCAATGGAACCTAAACGTTACTCTGACCGAGAAACAGGCCTGTAAGGTAGTCCGCTCTCTCGACTCATCTCTTGTTTGAGGCGGTTAGCACTGCTCTACCCTGTGGGCCTGCCTGGAGGCCTACGTCCCTGGCCACTCTCACGAAGAATCCAGGCGAAGCGTGCCCGAACTTTACCTAGGAGCAGTGGAGAGGAACCCTGATATAGACAGAATCACGATTCCGGAGGGTGGCAACACTTTCAGGGTGTCTGTGTGAGAGCCTAGGAAACGATTCCCCTACGCCACAGGGCGAGAGAAACGGCTTCACGCAGTGGCACCTCTCACACCACTTCTAATGTCACGAAGCTAGTACTCCTCCAGCATGGATGCGTGGATCCCTGAGTTCCAGGCACCTCCTTCGAAGGCAGAAATCTGTGCAGATACCGTGCCTTAAGCTCCCGCCGGTCACTGGATTAGAGGACGGGGTATACTGTGTACTGTGGCTGAGAGCTCTGGGAACGGCCGCCCTATAGTCAACCCCAGCGAGAAAAAGGCCGGTGCTGAAGACACACCTCTTGGCTCAGCTCTTCTTTGTGGGCCTATTACCGTTGCCCCGTGTGTGAGTGCAGGCTGCAAAACAACCACCTAACTCGCAGGCACCACACTGAAGAGCATCCGTGCTTCAGCCAGGAGAGCTGCTGCTGAGAGTGGAAGCATTTCGCTGTGTGCCTGCAGGCATGCGCTGCCAGCGAGTAAAAAACCATTTGCCGAGTGACACACAGGCGGCGGCAGAAGGCAGAACACGAGTCCCCACTTGTTTCATGAAGCCAGGCCTGCGGCCCCGCTTTGGTATACAACTCTCACTGCTAGCGTACAAAGGCGAAGCCAAAACAGGGTAGAGAACCCGTGCTTTAGCTACGGCCGACCTCTCTGCGGGAGGAAGCAGTGTACGGTGTCCGGGCGCGAGTGCCTGGAGAACGGCTTCCATACGCCATAGCGAGGTTAGAAACAGGCCGTTGCGGAAGGCACCTCTCGGCTCAGCTCTTGCTACCTGGAGCTGCTAACTCTACACTGCTCCCCGTGGCTCTGGAACTCTCGGTGCTCAACCCTGACTTGGAGGAAAGAAGCCTGGAATCAAGCACAGCTTTAGCTCCCGTCCCCACTCCACAGGGTGCGGCCACATGTTCCACCGTGCTTGTGTGCCCACCTGGTGTTTGTCCCATCAGGATTCCAGGGAGAAAAAAGCAGGGGCCCAAGGCGCCAATCGACTCAACACCTCTTCGTGAAGCTACGTCCTCTGTCCCCTGTGTGCCTTCATGCCTAACTGCCATCCACCTAGCACAAAGGAAGAAAATGCTAGAGGCCGCGTACATCAGCCAAGAACGCCCTTCTTCAGAACAGACTTCAGCTGTGGTGTGTTTGTGTGAAAGCATGATCAATGGGACCTACAGGTTACTCTGCCCGAGACACAGGCCTGTAAGGAAGGCTGCTCTCTCGGCTAATATCTTGTTTGAGGCAGTTAGCACTGTTGTACCCCATGGGCCTAACTTTAGGCCTTGTTCCCTGGCCACTCTCTCAAAGAATCCAGGCGAATCCTGCCTGAACTTTACCTAAGAGCAGTGGAGAGGAACCGTGATGTAGACAGCATCACGGTTCCGGAGGGTGGAAACACTTTCAGGGTTTCTATGTGGGAGCCTAGGAAACGACTCCCTTAAATCACAGGGCAAGAGAAACAGCTTCGCGCAGAGGCACGTCTCGCACCAGCTCTAGTGTCACGAAGCTGCCTGGACCCCTGAGTTCCAGGCACCATCTTCGAAGGCAGAAATCTGGGCAGATACCGTGCCTTAAGTTCCCTCCGGTCACTGGGTTAGAGGACGCGGTGTACTGTGTACTGTGGCTGAGAGCTCTGGCAACGGCCTCCTTAAAGTCAACGCCAGCGAGAAGAAGGCCGGTGCCGAAGACACATCTCTTGGCTCAGCTCTTCTTTCTGGGCCTAGTCCCGTTGCCCCGTGTGTGAGTGCAGGCCGCAAAACAACCACCTAACTCGCAGGCACCGCACTGTACAGCATCCGTGCTTCAGCCAGGATAGCCGTTGCTGAGAGTGGAAGCATTTCGCTGTGTGCCTGCGGGTGTGCGCTGCCAGCGAGCAAAAAACCATTTTCGGAGTGAGAATCAGGCGGCGGCAGAAGGCAGAACATGAGTTCCCACTTGTTTCATGAAGCCAGGCCTGGGCCCCGCTTTGCTATGCAAGTCTCATTGCTAGCGTACGAACGCGAAGCCCTAACAGTGTAGAGAACCCGTCCTTTAGCTACCGCCGACCTCTCTCTGGGAGGAAGCAGTGTACGGTGTCCGGGCGCGAGTGCCTGGGGAACGGCTTCCATATGCCAAAGCGAGGTTAGAAACAGGCCGTTGCGGAAGGCACCTCTCGGCTCAGCTCTTGCTACATGGAGCTGCTAACCCTACACCGTTCCCCGTGGCTCTGGAACTCTCGGTGCTCAACCCTGACTCGGAGGAAAGAAGCCTGGAAACAAGCACAGCCCTAGCTCTCATCCCCTCTCCGCAGGGTGGGGCCACATGTTCCACCGTGCTTGTGTGCCCACCTGGGGAGGGGGTCCCACCAGAATTCCAAGGGAGAAAGAAGCAGGGGCCCAAGGCGCCTCTCGACTCAACACCTCTTGCCTGAAGCTAGGTCGCCAGGCCCAGTGTGCGTTGAGTCCGAACTGCCATCCGCCTAACGCAAAGTAAGCAAACGCTAGAGGCCCCGAGCCTCAGCCAAGAATGCCCGACTTGAGCGCGCACTTCACCTGTGGGGTGTTTGTGTGAAAGTATGAGCAATGGAACCTAAACGTTACTCTGACCGAGAAACAGGCCTGTAAGGTAGTCCGCTCTCTCGACTCATCTCTTGTTTGAGGCGGTTAGCACTGCTCTACCCTGTGGGCCTGCCTGGAGGCCTACGTCCCTGGCCACTCTCACGAAGAATCCAGGCGAAGCGTGCCCGAACTTTACCTAGGAGCAGTGGAGAGGAACCCTGATATAGACAGAATCACGATTCCGGAGGGTGGCAACACTTTCAGGGTGTCTGTGTGAGAGCCTAGGAAACGATTCCCCTACGCCACAGGGCGAGAGAAACGGCTTCACGCAGTGGCACCTCTCACACCACTTCTAATGTCACGAAGCTAGTACTCCTCCAGCATGGATGCGTGGATCCCTGAGTTCCAGGCACCTCCTTCGAAGGCAGAAATCTGTGCAGATACCGTGCCTTAAGCTCCCGCCGGTCACTGGATTAGAGGACGGGGTATACTGTGTACTGTGGCTGAGAGCTCTGGGAACGGCCGCCCTATAGTCAACCCCAGCGAGAAAAAGGCCGGTGCTGAAGACACACCTCTTGGCTCAGCTCTTCTTTGTGGGCCTATTACCGTTGCCCCGTGTGTGAGTGCAGGCTGCAAAACAACCACCTAACTCGCAGGCACCACACTGAAGAGCATCCGTGCTTCAGCCAGGAGAGCTGCTGCTGAGAGTGGAAGCATTTCGCTGTGTGCCTGCAGGCATGCGCTGCCAGCGAGTAAAAAACCATTTGCCGAGTGACACACAGGCGGCGGCAGAAGGCAGAACACGAGTCCCCACTTGTTTCATGAAGCGAGGCCTGCGGCCCCGCTTTGGTATACAACTCTCACTGCTAGCGTACAAAGGCGAAGCCAAAACAGGGTAGAGAACCCGTGCTTTAGCTACGGCCGACCTCTCTGCGGGAGGAAGCAGTGTACGGTGTCCGGGCGCGAGTGCCTGGAGAACGGCTTCCATACGCCATAGCGAGGTTAGAAACAGGCCGTTGCGGAAGGCACCTCTCGGCTCAGCTCTTGCTACCTGGAGCTGCTAACTCTACACTGCTCCCCGTGGCTCTGGAACTCTCGGTGCTCAACCCTGACTTGGAGGAAAGAAGCCTGGAATCAAGCACAGCTTTAGCTCCCGTCCCCACTCCACAGGGTGCGGCCACATGTTCCACCGTGCTTGTGTGCCCACCTGGTGTTTGTCCCATCAGGATTCCAGGGAGAAAAAAGCAGGGGCCCAAGGCGCCAATCGACTCAACACCTCTTCCTGAAGCTACGTCCTCTGTCCCCTGTGTGCCTTCATGCCTAACTGCCATCCACCTAGCACAAAGGAAGAAAATGCTAGAGGCCGCGTACATCAGCCAAGAACGCCCTTCTTCAGAACAGACTTCAGCTGTGGTGTGTTTGTGTGAAAGCATGATCAATGGGACCTACAGGTTACTCTGCCCGAGACACAGGCCTGTAAGGAAGGCTGCTCTCTCGGCTAATATCTTGTTTGAGGCAGTTAGCACTGTTGTACCCCGTGGGCCTAACTTTAGGCCTTGTTCCCTGGCCACTCTCTCAAAGAATCCAGGCGAATCCTGCCTGAACTTTACCTAAGAGCAGTGGAGAGGAACCGTGATGTAGACAGCATCACGGTTCCGGAGGGTGGAAACACTTTCAGGGTTTCTATGTGGGAGCCTAGGAAACGACTCCCTTAAATCACAGGGCAAGAGAAACAGCTTCGCGCAGAGGCACGTCTCGCACCAGCTCTAGTGTCACGAAGCTGCCTGGACCCCTGAGTTCCAGGCACCATCTTCGAAGGCAGAAATCTGGGCAGATACCGTGCCTTAAGTTCCCTCCGGTCACTGGGTTAGAGGACGCGGTGTACTGTGTACTGTGGCTGAGAGCTCTGGCAACGGCCTCCTTAAAGTCAACGCCAGCGAGAAGAAGGCCGGTGCCGAAGACACATCTCTTGGCTCAGCTCTTCTTTCTGGGCCTAGTCCCGTTGCCCCGTGTGTGAGTGCAGGCCGCAAAACAACCACCTAACTCGCAGGCACCGCACTGTACAGCATCCGTGCTTCAGCCAGGATAGCCGTTGCTGAGAGTGGAAGCATTTCGCTGTGTGCCTGCGGGCGTGCGCTGCCAGCGAGCAAAAAACCATTTTCGGAGTGAGAATCAGGCGGCGGCAGAAGGCAGAACATGAGTTCCCACTTGTTTCATGAAGCCAGGCCTGGGCCCCGCTTTGCTATGCAAGTCTCATTGCTAGCGTACGAACGCGAAGCCCTAACAGTGTAGAGAACCCGTCCTTTAGCTACCGCCGACCTCTCTCTGGGAGGAAGCAGTGTACGGTGTCCGGGCGCGAGTGCCTGGGGAACGGCTTCCATATGCCAAAGCGAGGTTAGAAACAGGCCGTTGCGGAAGGCACCTCTCGGCTCAGCTCTTGCTACCTGGAGCTGCTAACCCTACACCGTTCCCCGTGGCTCTGGAACTCTCGGTGCTCAACCCTGACTCGGAGGAAAGAAGCCTGGAAACAAGCACAGCCCTAGCTCTCATCCCCTCTCCGCAGGGTGGGGCCACATGTTCCACCGTGCTTGTGTGCCCACCTGGGGAGGGGGTCCCACCAGAATTCCAAGGGAGAAAGAAGCAGGGGCCCAAGGCGCCTCTCGACTCAACACCTCTTGCCTGAAGCTAGGTCGCCAGGCCCAGTGTGCGTTGAGTCCGAACTGCCATCCGCCTAACGCAAAGTAAGCAAACGCTAGAGGCCCCGAGCCTCAGCCAAGAATGCCCGACTTGAGCGCGCACTTCACCTGTGGGGTGTTTGTGTGAAAGTATGAGCAATGGAACCTAAACGTTACTCTGACCGAGAAACAGGCCTGTAAGGTAGTCCGCTCTCTCGACTCATCTCTTGTTTGAGGCGGTTAGCACTGCTCTACCCTGTGGGCCTGCCTGGAGGCCTACGTCCCTGGCCACTCTCACGAAGAATCCAGGCGAAGCGTGCCCGAACTTTACCTAGGAGCAGTGGAGAGGAACCCTGATATAGACAGAATCACGATTCCGGAGGGTGGCAACACTTTCAGGGTGTCTGTGTGAGAGCCTAGGAAACGATTCCCCTACGCCACAGGGCGAGAGAAACGGCTTCACGCAGTGGCACCTCTCACACCACTTCTAATGTCACGAAGCTAGTACTCCTCCAGCATGGATGCGTGGATCCCTGAGTTCCAGGCACCTCCTTCGAAGGCAGAAATCTGTGCAGATACCGTGCCTTAAGCTCCTGCCGGTCACTGGATTAGAGGACGGGGTATACTGTGTACTGTGGCTGAGAGCTCTGGGAACGGCCGCCCTATAGTCAACCCCAGCGAGAAAAAGGCCGGTGCTGAAGACACACCTCTTGGCTCAGCTCTTCTTTGTGGGCCTATTACCGTTGCCCCGTGTGTGAGTGCAGGCTGCAAAACAACCACCTAACTCGCAGGCACCACACTGAAGAGCATCCGTGCTTCAGCCAGGAGAGCTGCTGCTGAGAGTGGAAGCATTTCGCTGTGTGCCTGCAGGCATGCGCTGCCAGCGAGTAAAAAACCATTTGCCGAGTGACACACAGGCGGCGGCAGAAGGCAGAACACGAGTCCCCACTTGTTTCATGAAGCCAGGCCTGCGGCCCCGCTTTGGTATACAACTCTCACTGCTAGCGTACAAAGGCGAAGCCAAAACAGGGTAGAGAACCCGTGCTTTAGCTACGGCCGACCTCTCTGCGGGAGGAAGCAGTGTACGGTGTCCGGGCGCGAGTGCCTGGAGAACGGCTTCCATACGCCATAGCGAGGTTAGAAACAGGCCATTGCGGAAGGCACCTCTCGGCTCAGCTCTTGCTACCTGGAGCTGCTAACTCTACACTGCTCCCCGTGGCTCTGGAACTCTCGGTGCTCAACCCTGACTTGGAGGAAAGAAGCCTGGAATCAAGCACAGCTTTAGCTCCCGTCCCCACTCCACAGGGTGCGGCCACATGTTCCACCGTGCTTGTGTGCCCACCTGGTGTTTGTCCCATCAGGATTCCAGGGAGAAAAAAGCAGGGGCCCAAGGCGCCAATCGACTCAACACCTCTTCGTGAAGCTACGTCCTCTGTCCCCTGTGTGCCTTCATGCCTAACTGCCATCCACCTAGCACAAAGGAAGAAAATGCTAGAGGCCGCGTACATCAGCCAAGAACGCCCTTCTTCAGAACAGACTTCAGCTGTGGTGTGTTTGTGTGAAAGCATGATCAATGGGACCTACAGGTTACTCTGCCCGAGACACAGGCCTGTAAGGAAGGCTGCTCTCTCGGCTAATATCTTGTTTGAGGCAGTTAGCACTGTTGTACCCCGTGGGCCTAACTTTAGGCCTTGTTCCCTGGCCACTCTCTCAAAGAATCCAGGCGAATCCTGCCTGAACTTTACCTAAGAGCAGTGGAGAGGAACCGTGATGTAGACAGCATCACGGTTCCGGAGGGTGGAAACACTTTCAGGGTTTCTATGTGGGAGCCTAGGAAACGACTCCCTTAAATCACAGGGCGAGAGAAACAGCTTCGCGCAGAGGCACGTCTCGCACCAGCTCTAGTGTCACGAAGCTGCCTGGACCCCTGAGTTCCAGGCACCATCTTCGAAGGCAGAAATCTGGGCAGATACCGTGCCTTAAGTTCCCTCCGGTCACTGGGTTAGAGGACGCGGTGTACTGTGTACTGTGGCTGAGAGCTCTGGCAACGGCCTCCTTAAAGTCAACGCCAGCGAGAAGAAGGCCGGTGCCGAAGACACATCTCTTGGCTCAGCTCTTCTTTCTGGGCCTAGTCCCGTTGCCCCGTGTGTGAGTGCAGGCCGCAAAACAACCACCTAACTCGCAGGCACCGCACTGTACAGCATCCGTGCTTCAGCCAGGATAGCCGTTGCTGAGAGTGGAAGCATTTCGCTGTGTGCCTGCGGGCGTGCGCTGCCAGCGAGCAAAAAACCATTTTCGGAGTGAGAATCAGGCGGCGGCAGAAGGCAGAACATGAGTTCCCACTTGTTTCATGAAGCCAGGCCTGGGCCCCGCTTTGCTATGCAAGTCTCATTGCTAGCGTACGAACGCGAAGCCCTAACAGTGTAGAGAACCCGTCCTTTAGCTACCGCCGACCTCTCTCTGGGAGGAAGCAGTGTACGGTGTCCGGGCGCGAGTGCCTGGGGAACGGCTTCCATATGCCAAAGCGAGGTTAGAAACAGGCCGTTGCGGAAGGCACCTCTCGGCTCAGCTCTTGCTACCTGGAGCTGCTAACCCTACACCGTTCCCCGTGGCTCTGGAACTCTCGGTGCTCAACCCTGACTCGGAGGAAAGAAGCCTGGAAACAAGCACAGCCCTAGCTCTCATCCCCTCTCCGCAGGGTGGGGCCACATGTTCCACCGTGCTTGTGTGCCCACCTGGGGAGGGGGTCCCACCAGAATTCCAAGGGAGAAAGAAGCAGGGGCCCAAGGCGCCTCTCGACTCAACACCTCTTGCCTGAAGCTAGGTCGCCAGGCCCAGTGTGCGTTGAGTCCGAACTGCCATCCGCCTAACGCAAAGTAAGCAAACGCTAGAGGCCCCGAGCCTCAGCCAAGAATGCCCGACTTGAGCGCGCACTTCACCTGTGGGGTGTTTGTGTGAAAGTATGAGCAATGGAACCTAAACGTTACTCTGACCGAGAAACAGGCCTGTAAGGTAGTCCGCTCTCTCGACTCATCTCTTGTTTGAGGCGGTTAGCACTGCTCTACCCTGTGGGCCTGCCTGGAGGCCTACGTCCCTGGCCACTCTCACGAAGAATCCAGGCGAAGCGTGCCCGAACTTTACCTAGGAGCAGTGGAGAGGAACCCTGATATAGACAGAATCACGATTCCGGAGGGTGGCAACACTTTCAGGGTGTCTGTGTGAGAGCCTAGGAAACGATTCCCCTACGCCACAGGGCGAGAGAAACGGCTTCACGCAGTGGCACCTCTCACACCACTTCTAATGTCACGAAGCTAGTACTCCTCCAGCATGGATGCGTGGATCCCTGAGTTCCAGGCACCTCCTTCGAAGGCAGAAATCTGTGCAGATACCGTGCCTTAAGCTCCCGCCGGTCACTGGATTAGAGGACGGGGTATACTGTGTACTGTGGCTGAGAGCTCTGGGAACGGCCGCCCTATAGTCAACCCCAGCGAGAAAAAGGCCGGTGCTGAAGACACACCTCTTGGCTCAGCTCTTCTTTGTGGGCCTATTACCGTTGCCCCGTGTGTGAGTGCAGGCTGCAAAACAACCACCTAACTCGCAGGCACCACACTGAAGAGCATCCGTGCTTCAGCCAGGAGAGCTGCTGCTGAGAGTGGAAGCATTTCGCTGTGTGCCTGCAGGCATGCGCTGCCAGCGAGTAAAAAACCATTTGCCGAGTGACACACAGGCGGCGGCAGAAGGCAGAACACGAGTCCCCACTTGTTTCATGAAGCCAGGCCTGCGGCCCCGCTTTGGTATACAACTCTCACTGCTAGCGTACAAAGGCGAAGCCAAAACAGGGTAGAGAACCCGTGCTTTAGCTACGGCCGACCTCTCTGCGGGAGGAAGCAGTGTACGGTGTCCGGGCGCGAGTGCCTGGAGAACGGCTTCCATACGCCATAGCGAGGTTAGAAACAGGCCGTTGCGGAAGGCACCTCTCGGCTCAGCTCTTGCTACCTGGAGCTGCTAACTCTACACTGCTCCCCGTGGCTCTGGAACTCTCGGTGCTCAACCCTGACTTGGAGGAAAGAAGCCTGGAATCAAGCACAGCTTTAGCTCCCGTCCCCACTCCACAGGGTGCGGCCACATGTTCCACCGTGCTTGTGTGCCCACCTGGTGTTTGTCCCATCAGGATTCCAGGGAGAAAAAAGCAGGGGCCCAAGGCGCCAATCGACTCAACACCTCTTCGTGAAGCTACGTCCTCTGTCCCCTGTGTGCCTTCATGCCTAACTGCCATCCACCTAGCACAAAGGAAGAAAATGCTAGAGGCCGCGTACATCAGCCAAGAACGCCCTTCTTCAGAACAGACTTCAGCTGTGGTGTGTTTGTGTGAAAGCATGATCAATGGGACCTACAGGTTACTCTGCCCGAGACACAGGCCTGTAAGGAAGGCTGCTCTCTCGGCTAATATCTTGTTTGAGGCAGTTAGCACTGTTGTACCCCGTGGGCCTAACTTTAGGCCTTGTTCCCTGGCCACTCTCTCAAAGAATCCAGGCGAATCCTGCCTGAACTTTACCTAAGAGCAGTGGAGAGGAACCGTGATGTAGACAGCATCACGGTTCCGGAGGGTGGAAACACTTTCAGGGTTTCTATGTGGGAGCCTAGGAAACGACTCCCTTAAATCACAGGGCGAGAGAAACAGCTTCGCGCAGAGGCACGTCTCGCACCAGCTCTAGTGTCACGAAGCTGCCTGGACCCCTGAGTTCCAGGCACCATCTTCGAAGGCAGAAATCTGGGCAGATACCGTGCCTTAAGTTCCCTCCGGTCACTGGGTTAGAGGACGCGGTGTACTGTGTACTGTGGCTGAGAGCTCTGGCAACGGCCTCCTTAAAGTCAACGCCAGCGAGAAGAAGGCCGGTGCCGAAGACACATCTCTTGGCTCAGCTCTTCTTTCTGGGCCTAGTCCCGTTGCCCCGTGTGTGAGTGCAGGCCGCAAAACAACCACCTAACTCGCAGGCACCGCACTGTACAGCATCCGTGCTTCAGCCAGGATAGCCGTTGCTGAGAGTGGAAGCATTTCGCTGTGTGCCTGCGGGTGTGCGCTGCCAGCGAGCAAAAAACCATTTTCGGAGTGAGAATCAGGCGGCGGCAGAAGGCAGAACATGAGTTCCCACTTGTTTCATGAAGCCAGGCCTGGGCCCCGCTTTGCTATGCAAGTCTCATTGCTAGCGTACGAACGCGAAGCCCTAACAGTGTAGAGAACCCGTCCTTTAGCTACCGCCGACCTCTCTCTGGGAGGAAGCAGTGTACGGTGTCCGGGCGCGAGTGCCTGGGGAACGGCTTCCATATGCCAAAGCGAGGTTAGAAACAGGCCGTTGCGGAAGGCACCTCTCGGCTCAGCTCTTGCTACATGGAGCTGCTAACCCTACACCGTTCCCCGTGGCTCTGGAACTCTCGGTGCTCAACCCTGACTCGGAGGAAAGAAGCCTGGAAACAAGCACAGCCCTAGCTCTCATCCCCTCTCCGCAGGGTGGGGCCACATGTTCCACCGTGCTTGTGTGCCCACCTGGGGAGGGGGTCCCACCAGAATTCCAAGGGAGAAAGAAGCAGGGGCCCAAGGCGCCTCTCGACTCAACACCTCTTGCCTGAAGCTAGGTCGCCAGGCCCAGTGTGCGTTGAGTCCGAACTGCCATCCGCCTAACGCAAAGTAAGCAAACGCTAGAGGCCCCGAGCCTCAGCCAAGAATGCCCGACTTGAGCGCGCACTTCACCTGTGGGGTGTTTGTGTGAAAGTATGAGCAATGGAACCTAAACGTTACTCTGACCGAGAAACAGGCCTGTAAGGTAGTCCGCTCTCTCGACTCATCTCTTGTTTGAGGCGGTTAGCACTGCTCTACCCTGTGGGCCTGCCTGGAGGCCTACGTCCCTGGCCACTCTCACGAAGAATCCAGGCGAAGCGTGCCCGAACTTTACCTAGGAGCAGTGGAGAGGAACCCTGATATAGACAGAATCACGATTCCGGAGGGTGGCAACACTTTCAGGGTGTCTGTGTGAGAGCCTAGGAAACGATTCCCCTACGCCACAGGGCGAGAGAAACGGCTTCACGCAGTGGCACCTCTCACACCACTTCTAATGTCACGAAGCTAGTACTCCTCCAGCATGGATGCGTGGATCCCTGAGTTCCAGGCACCTCCTTCGAAGGCAGAAATCTGTGCAGATACCGTGCCTTAAGCTCCCGCCGGTCACTGGATTAGAGGACGGGGTATACTGTGTACTGTGGCTGAGAGCTCTGGGAACGGCCGCCCTATAGTCAACCCCAGCGAGAAAAAGGCCGGTGCTGAAGACACACCTCTTGGCTCAGCTCTTCTTTGTGGGCCTATTACCGTTGCCCCGTGTGTGAGTGCAGGCTGCAAAACAACCACCTAACTCGCAGGCACCACACTGAAGAGCATCCGTGCTTCAGCCAGGAGAGCTGCTGCTGAGAGTGGAAGCATTTCGCTGTGTGCCTGCAGGCATGCGCTGCCAGCGAGTAAAAAAACATTTGCCGAGTGACACACAGGCGGCGGCAGAAGGCAGAACACGAGTCCCCACTTGTTTCATGAAGCGAGGCCTGCGGCCCCGCTTTGGTATACAACTCTCACTGCTAGCGTACAAAGGCGAAGCCAAAACAGGGTAGAGAACCCGTGCTTTAGCTACGGCCGACCTCTCTGCGGGAGGAAGCAGTGTACGGTGTCCGGGCGCGAGTGCCTGGAGAACGGCTTCCATACGCCATAGCGAGGTTAGAAACAGGCCGTTGCGGAAGGCACCTCTCGGCTCAGCTCTTGCTACCTGGAGCTGCTAACTCTACACTGCTCCCCGTGGCTCTGGAACTCTCGGTGCTCAACCCTGACTTGGAGGAAAGAAGCCTGGAATCAAGCACAGCTTTAGCTCCCGTCCCCACTCCACAGGGTGCGGCCACATGTTCCACCGTGCTTGTGTGCCCACCTGGTGTTTGTCCCATCAGGATTCCAGGGAGAAAAAAGCAGGGGCCCAAGGCGCCAATCGACTCAACACCTCTTCGTGAAGCTACGTCCTCTGTCCCCTGTGTGCCTTCATGCCTAACTGCCATCCACCTAGCACAAAGGAAGAAAATGCTAGAGGCCGCGTACATCAGCCAAGAACGCCCTTCTTCAGAACAGACTTCAGCTGTGGTGTGTTTGTGTGAAAGCATGATCAATGGGACCTACAGGTTACTCTGCCCGAGACACAGGCCTGTAAGGAAGGCTGCTCTCTCGGCTAATATCTTGTTTGAGGCAGTTAGCACTGTTGTACCCCGTGGGCCTAACTTTAGGCCTTGTTCCCTGGCCACTCTCTCAAAGAATCCAGGCGAATCCTGCCTGAACTTTACCTAAGAGCAGTGGAGAGGAACCGTGATGTAGACAGCATCACGGTTCCGGAGGGTGGAAACACTTTCAGGGTTTCTATGTGGGAGCCTAGGAAACGACTCCCTTAAATCACAGGGCGAGAGAAACAGCTTCGCGCAGAGGCACGTCTCGCACCAGCTCTAGTGTCACGAAGCTGCCTGGACCCCTGAGTTCCAGGCACCATCTTCGAAGGCAGAAATCTGGGCAGATACCGTGCCTTAAGTTCCCTCCGGTCACTGGGTTAGAGGACGCGGTGTACTGTGTACTGTGGCTGAGAGCTCTGGCAACGGCCTCCTTAAAGTCAACGCCAGCGAGAAGAAGGCCGGTGCCGAAGACACATCTCTTGGCTCAGCTCTTCTTTCTGGGCCTAGTCCCGTTGCCCCGTGTGTGAGTGCAGGCCGCAAAACAACCACCTAACTCGCAGGCACCGCACTGTACAGCATCCGTGCTTCAGCCAGGATAGCCGTTGCTGAGAGTGGAAGCATTTCGCTGTGTGCCTGCGGGTGTGCGCTGCCAGCGAGCAAAAAACCATTTTCGGAGTGAGAATCAGGCGGCGGCAGAAGGCAGAACATGAGTTCCCACTTGTTTCATGAAGCCAGGCCTGGGCCCCGCTTTGCTATGCAAGTCTCATTGCTAGCGTACGAACGCGAAGCCCTAACAGTGTAGAGAACCCGTCCTTTAGCTACCGCCGACCTCTCTCTGGGAGGAAGCAGTGTACGGTGTCCGGGCGCGAGTGCCTGGGGAACGGCTTCCATATGCCAAAGCGAGGTTAGAAACAGGCCGTTGCGGAAGGCACCTCTTGGCTCAGCTCTTGCTACCTGGAGCTGCTAACCCTACACCGTTCCCCGTGGCTCTGGAACTCTCGGTGCTCAACCCTGACTCGGAGGAAAGAAGCCTGGAAACAAGCACAGCCCTAGCTCTCATCCCCTCTCCGCAGGGTGGGGCCACATGTTCCACCGTGCTTGTGTGCCCACCTGGGGAGGGGGTCCCACCAGAATTCCAAGGGAGAAAGAAGCAGGGGCCCAAGGCACCTCTCGACTCAACACCTCTTGCCTGAAGCTAGGTCGCCAGGCCCAGTGTGCGTTGAGTCCGAACTGCCATCCGCCTAACGCAAAGTAAGCAAACGCTAGAGGCCCCGAGCCTCAGCCAAGAATGCCCGACTTGAGCGCGCACTTCACCTGTGGGGTGTTTGTGTGAAAGTATGAGCAATGGAACCTAAACGTTACTCTG
Source organism: Eumetopias jubatus (assembly GCF_037043125.1). NCBI lineage: Eukaryota > Metazoa > Chordata > Mammalia > Carnivora > Otariidae > Eumetopias > Eumetopias jubatus. The sequence goes on along the minus strand of NW_028274934.1, from coordinate 396,194 downwards.
ACCGAGAAACAGGCCTGTAAGGTAGTCCGCTCTCTCGACTCATCTCTTGTTTGAGGCGGTTAGCACTGCTCTACCCTGTGGGCCTGCCTGGAGGCCTACGTCCCTGGCCACTCTCACGAAGAATCCAGGCGAAGCGTGCCCGAACTTTACCTAGGAGCAGTGGAGAGGAACCCTGATATAGACAGAATCACGATTCCGGAGGGTGGCAACACTTTCAGGGTGTCTGTGTGAGAGCCTAGGAAACGATTCCCCTACGCCACAGGGCGAGAGAAACGGCTTCACGCAGTGGCACCTCTCACACCACTTCTAATGTCACGAAGCTAGTACTCCTCCAGCATGGATGCGTGGATCCCTGAGTTCCAGGCACCTCCTTCGAAGGCAGAAATCTGTGCAGATACCGTGCCTTAAGCTCCCGCCGGTCACTGGATTAGAGGACGGGGTATACTGTGTACTGTGGCTGAGAGCTCTGGGAACGGCCGCCCTATAGTCAACCCCAGCGAGAAAAAGGCCGGTGCTGAAGACACACCTCTTGGCTCAGCTCTTCTTTGTGGGCCTATTACCGTTGCCCCGTGTGTGAGTGCAGGCTGCAAAACAACCACCTAACTCGCAGGCACCACACTGAAGAGCATCCGTGCTTCAGCCAGGAGAGCTGCTGCTGAGAGTGGAAGCATTTCGCTGTGTGCCTGCAGGCATGCGCTGCCAGCGAGTAAAAAACCATTTGCCGAGTGACACACAGGCGGCGGCAGAAGGCAGAACACGAGTCCCCACTTGTTTCATGAAGCCAGGCCTGCGGCCCCGCTTTGGTATACAACTCTCACTGCTAGCGTACAAAGGCGAAGCCAAAACAGGGTAGAGAACCCGTGCTTTAGCTACGGCCGACCTCTCTGCGGGAGGAAGCAGTGTACGGTGTCCGGGCGCGAGTGCCTGGAGAACGGCTTCCATACGCCATAGCGAGGTTAGAAACAGGCCGTTGCGGAAGGCACCTCTCGGCTCAGCTCTTGCTACCTGGAGCTGCTAACTCTACACTGCTCCCCGTGGCTCTGGAACTCTCGGTGCTCAACCCTGACTTGGAGGAAAGAAGCCTGGAATCAAGCACAGCTTTAGCTCCCGTCCCCACTCCACAGGGTGCGGCCACATGTTCCACCGTGCTTGTGTGCCCACCTGGTGTTTGTCCCATCAGGATTCCAGGGAGAAAAAAGCAGGGGCCCAAGGCGCCAATCGACTCAACACCTCTTCGTGAAGCTACGTCCTCTGTCCCCTGTGTGCCTTCATGCCTAACTGCCATCCACCTAGCACAAAGGAAGAAAATGCTAGAGGCCGCGTACATCAGCCAAGAACGCCCTTCTTCAGAACAGACTTCAGCTGTGGTGTGTTTGTGTGAAAGCATGATCAATGGGACCTACAGGTTACTCTGCCCGAGACACAGGCCTGTAAGGAAGGCTGCTCTCTCGGCTAATATCTTGTTTGAGGCAGTTAGCACTGTTGTACCCCGTGGGCCTAACTTTAGGCCTTGTTCCCTGGCCACTCTCTCAAAGAATCCAGGCGAATCCTGCCTGAACTTTACCTAAGAGCAGTGGAGAGGAACCGTGATGTAGACAGCATCACGGTTCCGGAGGGTGGAAACACTTTCAGGGTTTCTATGTGGGAGCCTAGGAAACGACTCCCTTAAATCACAGGGCGAGAGAAACAGCTTCGCGCAGAGGCACGTCTCGCACCAGCTCTAGTGTCACGAAGCTGCCTGGACCCCTGAGTTCCAGGCACCATCTTCGAAGGCAGAAATCTGGGCAGATACCGTGCCTTAAGTTCCCTCCGGTCACTGGGTTAGAGGACGCGGTGTACTGTGTACTGTGGCTGAGAGCTCTGGCAACGGCCTCCTTAAAGTCAACGCCAGCGAGAAGAAGGCCGGTGCCGAAGACACATCTCTTGGCTCAGCTCTTCTTTCTGGGCCTAGTCCCGTTGCCCCGTGTGTGAGTGCAGGCCGCAAAACAACCACCTAACTCGCAGGCACCGCACTGTACAGCATCCGTGCTTCAGCCAGGATAGCCGTTGCTGAGAGTGGAAGCATTTCGCTGTGTGCCTGCGGGCGTGCGCTGCCAGCGAGCAAAAAACCATTTTCGGAGTGAGAATCAGGCGGCGGCAGAAGGCAGAACATGAGTTCCCACTTGTTTCATGAAGCCAGGCCTGGGCCCCGCTTTGCTATGCAAGTCTCATTGCTAGCGTACGAACGCGAAGCCCTAACAGTGTAGAGAACCCGTCCTTTAGCTACCGCCGACCTCTCTCTGGGAGGAAGCAGTGTACGGTGTCCGGGCGCGAGTGCCTGGGGAACGGCTTCCATATGCCAAAGCGAGGTTAGAAACAGGCCGTTGCGGAAGGCACCTCTTGGCTCAGCTCTTGCTACCTGGAGCTGCTAACCCTACACCGTTCCCCGTGGCTCTGGAACTCTCGGTGCTCAACCCTGACTCGGAGGAAAGAAGCCTGGAAACAAGCACAGCCCTAGCTCTCATCCCCTCTCCGCAGGGTGGGGCCACATGTTCCACCGTGCTTGTGTGCCCACCTGGGGAGGGGGTCCCACCAGAATTCCAAGGGAGAAAGAAGCAGGGGCCCAAGGCGCCTCTCGACTCAACACCTCTTGCCTGAAGCTAGGTCGCCAGGCCCAGTGTGCGTTGAGTCCGAACTGCCATCCGCCTAACGCAAAGTAAGCAAACGCTAGAGGCCCCGAGCCTCAGCCAAGAATGCCCGACTTGAGCGCGCACTTCACCTGTGGGGTGTTTGTGTGAAAGTATGAGCAATGGAACCTAAACGTTACTCTGACCGAGAAACAGGCCTGTAAGGTAGTCCGCTCTCTCGACTCATCTCTTGTTTGAGGCGGTTAGCACTGCTCTACCCTGTGGGCCTGCCTGGAGGCCTACGTCCCTGGCCACTCTCACGAAGAATCCAGGCGAAGCGTGCCCGAACTTTACCTAGGAGCAGTGGAGAGGAACCCTGATATAGACAGAATCACGATTCCGGAGGGTGGCAACACTTTCAGGGTGTCTGTGTGAGAGCCTAGGAAACGATTCCCCTACGCCACAGGGCGAGAGAAACGGCTTCACGCAGTGGCACCTCTCACACCACTTCTAATGTCACGAAGCTAGTACTCCTCCAGCATGGATGCGTGGATCCCTGAGTTCCAGGCACCTCCTTCGAAGGCAGAAATCTGTGCAGATACCGTGCCTTAAGCTCCCGCCGGTCACTGGATTAGAGGACGGGGTATACTGTGTACTGTGGCTGAGAGCTCTGGGAACGGCCGCCCTATAGTCAACCCCAGCGAGAAAAAGGCCGGTGCTGAAGACACACCTCTTGGCTCAGCTCTTCTTTGTGGGCCTATTACCGTTGCCCCGTGTGTGAGTGCAGGCTGCAAAACAACCACCTAACTCGCAGGCACCACACTGAAGAGCATCCGTGCTTCAGCCAGGAGAGCTGCTGCTGAGAGTGGAAGCATTTCGCTGTGTGCCTGCAGGCATGCGCTGCCAGCGAGTAAAAAACCATTTGCCGAGTGACACACAGGCGGCGGCAGAAGGCAGAACACGAGTCCCCACTTGTTTCATGAAGCCAGGCCTGCGGCCCCGCTTTGGTATACAACTCTCACTGCTAGCGTACAAAGGCGAAGCCAAAACAGGGTAGAGAACCCGTGCTTTAGCTACGGCCGACCTCTCTGCGGGAGGAAGCAGTGTACGGTGTCCGGGCGCGAGTGCCTGGAGAACGGCTTCCATACGCCATAGCGAGGTTAGAAACAGGCCGTTGCGGAAGGCACCTCTCGGCTCAGCTCTTGCTACCTGGAGCTGCTAACTCTACACTGCTCCCCGTGGCTCTGGAACTCTCGGTGCTCAACCCTGACTTGGAGGAAAGAAGCCTGGAATCAAGCACAGCTTTAGCTCCCGTCCCCACTCCACAGGGTGCGGCCACATGTTCCACCGTGCTTGTGTGCCCACCTGGTGTTTGTCCCATCAGGATTCCAGGGAGAAAAAAGCAGGGGCCCAAGGCGCCAATCGACTCAACACCTCTTCGTGAAGCTACGTCCTCTGTCCCCTGTGTGCCTTCATGCCTAACTGCCATCCACCTAGCACAAAGGAAGAAAATGCTAGAGGCCGCGTACATCAGCCAAGAACGCCCTTCTTCAGAACAGACTTCAGCTGTGGTGTGTTTGTGTGAAAGCATGATCAATGGGACCTACAGGTTACTCTGCCCGAGACACAGGCCTGTAAGGAAGGCTGCTCTCTCGGCTAATATCTTGTTTGAGGCAGTTAGCACTGTTGTACCCCGTGGGCCTAACTTTAGGCCTTGTTCCCTGGCCACTCTCTCAAAGAATCCAGGCGAATCCTGCCTGAACTTTACCTAAGAGCAGTGGAGAGGAACCGTGATGTAGACAGCATCACGGTTCCGGAGGGTGGAAACACTTTCAGGGTTTCTATGTGGGAGCCTAGGAAACGACTCCCTTAAATCACAGGGCGAGAGAAACAGCTTCGCGCAGAGGCACGTCTCGCACCAGCTCTAGTGTCACGAAGCTGCCTGGACCCCTGAGTTCCAGGCACCATCTTCGAAGGCAGAAATCTGGGCAGATACCGTGCCTTAAGTTCCCTCCGGTCACTGGGTTAGAGGACGCGGTGTACTGTGTACTGTGGCTGAGAGCTCTGGCAACGGCCTCCTTAAAGTCAACGCCAGCGAGAAGAAGGCCGGTGCCGAAGACACATCTCTTGGCTCAGCTCTTCTTTCTGGGCCTAGTCCCGTTGCCCCGTGTGTGAGTGCAGGCCGCAAAACAACCACCTAACTCGCAGGCACCGCACTGTACAGCATCCGTGCTTCAGCCAGGATAGCCGTTGCTGAGAGTGGAAGCATTTCGCTGTGTGCCTGCGGGTGTGCGCTGCCAGCGAGCAAAAAACCATTTTCGGAGTGAGAATCAGGCGGCGGCAGAAGGCAGAACATGAGTTCCCACTTGTTTCATGAAGCCAGGCCTGGGCCCCGCTTTGCTATGCAAGTCTCATTGCTAGCGTACGAACGCGAAGCCCTAACAGTGTAGAGAACCCGTCCTTTAGCTACCGCCGACCTCTCTCTGGGAGGAAGCAGTGTACGGTGTCCGGGCGCGAGTGCCTGGGGAACGGCTTCCATATGCCAAAGCGAGGTTAGAAACAGGCCGTTGCGGAAGGCACCTCTCGGCTCAGCTCTTGCTACCTGGAGCTGCTAACCCTACACCGTTCCCCGTGGCTCTGGAACTCTCGGTGCTCAACCCTGACTCGGAGGAAAGAAGCCTGGAAACAAGCACAGCCCTAGCTCTCATCCCCTCTCCGCAGGGTGGGGCCACATGTTCCACCGTGCTTGTGTGCCCACCTGGGGAGGGGGTCCCACCAGAATTCCAAGGGAGAAAGAAGCAGGGGCCCAAGGCGCCTCTCGACTCAACACCTCTTGCCTGAAGCTAGGTCGCCAGGCCCAGTGTGCGTTGAGTCCGAACTGCCTTCCGCCTAACGCAAAGTAAGCAAACGCTAGAGGCCCCGAGCCTCAGCCAAGAATGCCCGACTTGAGCGCGCACTTCACCTGTGGGGTGTTTGTGTGAAAGTATGAGCAATGGAACCTAAACGTTACTCTGACCGAGAAACAGGCCTGTAAGGTAGTCCGCTCTCTCGACTCATCTCTTGTTTGAGGCGGTTAGCACTGCTCTACCCTGTGGGCCTGCCTGGAGGCCTACGTCCCTGGCCACTCTCATGAAGAATCCAGGCGAAGCGTGCCCGAACTTTACCTAGGAGCAGTGGAGAGGAACCCTGATATAGACAGAATCACGATTCCGGAGGGTGGCAACACTTTCAGGGTGTCTGTGTGAGAGCCTAGGAAACGATTCCCCTACGCCACAGGGCGAGAGAAACGGCTTCACGCAGTGGCACCTCTCACACCACTTCTAATGTCACGAAGCTAGTACTCCTCCAGCATGGATGCGTGGATCCCTGAGTTCCAGGCACCTCCTTCGAAGGCAGAAATCTGTGCAGATACCGTGCCTTAAGCTCCCGCCGGTCACTGGATTAGAGGACGGGGTATACTGTGTACTGTGGCTGAGAGCTCTGGGAACGGCCGCCCTATAGTCAACCCCAGCGAGAAAAAGGCCGGTGCTGAAGACACACCTCTTGGCTCAGCTCTTCTTTGTGGGCCTATTACCGTTGCCCCGTGTGTGAGTGCAGGCTGCAAAACAACCACCTAACTCGCAGGCACCACACTGAAGAGCATCCGTGCTTCAGCCAGGAGAGCTGCTGCTGAGAGTGGAAGCATTTCGCTGTGTGCCTGCAGGCATGCGCTGCCAGCGAGTAAAAAACCATTTGCCGAGTGACACACAGGCGGCGGCAGAAGGCAGAACACGAGTCCCCACTTGTTTCATGAAGCCAGGCCTGCGGCCCCGCTTTGGTATACAACTCTCACTGCTAGCGTACAAAGGCGAAGCCAAAACAGGGTAGAGAACCCGTGCTTTAGCTACGGCCGACCTCTCTGCGGGAGGAAGCAGTGTACGGTGTCCGGGCGCGAGTGCCTGGAGAACGGCTTCCATACGCCATAGCGAGGTTAGAAACAGGCCGTTGCGGAAGGCACCTCTCGGCTCAGCTCTTGCTACCTGGAGCTGCTAACTCTACACTGCTCCCCGTGGCTCTGGAACTCTCGGTGCTCAACCCTGACTTGGAGGAAAGAAGCCTGGAATCAAGCACAGCTTTAGCTCCCGTCCCCACTCCACAGGGTGCGGCCACATGTTCCACCGTGCTTGTGTGCCCACCTGGTGTTTGTCCCATCAGGATTCCAGGGAGAAAAAAGCAGGGGCCCAAGGCGCCAATCGACTCAACACCTCTTCGTGAAGCTACGTCCTCTGTCCCCTGTGTGCCTTCATGCCTAACTGCCATCCACCTAGCACAAAGGAAGAAAATGCTAGAGGCCGCGTACATCAGCCAAGAACGCCCTTCTTCAGAACAGACTTCAGCTGTGGTGTGTTTGTGTGAAAGCATGATCAATGGGACCTACAGGTTACTCTGCCCGAGACACAGGCCTGTAAGGAAGGCTGCTCTCTCGGCTAATATCTTGTTTGAGGCAGTTAGCACTGTTGTACCCCGTGGGCCTAACTTTAGGCCTTGTTCCCTGGCCACTCTCTCAAAGAATCCAGGCGAATCCTGCCTGAACTTTACCTAAGAGCAGTGGAGAGGAACCGTGATGTAGACAGCATCACGGTTCCGGAGGGTGGAAACACTTTCAGGGTTTCTATGTGGGAGCCTAGGAAACGACTCCCTTAAATCACAGGGCGAGAGAAACAGCTTCGCGCAGAGGCACGTCTCGCACCAGCTCTAGTGTCACGAAGCTGCCTGGACCCCTGAGTTCCAGGCACCATCTTCGAAGGCAGAAATCTGGGCAGATACCGTGCCTTAAGTTCCCTCCGGTCACTGGGTTAGAGGACGCGGTGTACTGTGTACTGTGGCTGAGAGCTCTGGCAACGGCCTCCTTAAAGTCAACGCCAGCGAGAAGAAGGCCGGTGCCGAAGACACATCTCTTGGCTCAGCTCTTCTTTCTGGGCCTAGTCCCGTTGCCCCGTGTGTGAGTGCAGGCCGCAAAACAACCACCTAACTCGCAGGCACCGCACTGTACAGCATCCGTGCTTCAGCCAGGATAGCCGTTGCTGAGAGTGGAAGCATTTCGCTGTGTGCCTGCGGGTGTGCGCTGCCAGCGAGCAAAAAACCATTTTCGGAGTGAGAATCAGGCGGCGGCAGAAGGCAGAACATGAGTTCCCACTTGTTTCATGAAGCCAGGCCTGGGCCCCGCTTTGCTATGCAAGTCTCATTGCTAGCGTACGAACGCGAAGCCCTAACAGTGTAGAGAACCCGTCCTTTAGCTACCGCCGACCTCTCTCTGGGAGGAAGCAGTGTACGGTGTCCGGGCGCGAGTGCCTGGGGAACGGCTTCCATATGCCAAAGCGAGGTTAGAAACAGGCCGTTGCGGAAGGCACCTCTCGGCTCAGCTCTTGCTACCTGGAGCTGCTAACCCTACACCGTTCCCCGTGGCTCTGGAACTCTCGGTGCTCAACCCTGACTCGGAGGAAAGAAGCCTGGAAACAAGCACAGCCCTAGCTCTCATCCCCTCTCCGCAGGGTGGGGCCACATGTTCCACCGTGCTTGTGTGCCCACCTGGGGAGGGGGTCCCACCAGAATTCCAAGGGAGAAAGAAGCAGGGGCCCAAGGCGCCTCTCGACTCAACACCTCTTGCCTGAAGCTAGGTCGCCAGGCCCAGTGTGCGTTGAGTCCGAACTGCCATCCGCCTAACGCAAAGTAAGCAAACGCTAGAGGCCCCGAGCCTCAGCCAAGAATGCCCGACTTGAGCGCGCACTTCACCTGTGGGGTGTTTGTGTGAAAGTATGAGCAATGGAACCTAAACGTTACTCTGACCGAGAAACAGGCCTGTAAGGTAGTCCGCTCTCTCGACTCATCTCTTGTTTGAGGCGGTTAGCACTGCTCTACCCTGTGGGCCTGCCTGGAGGCCTACGTCCCTGGCCACTCTCACGAAGAATCCAGGCGAAGCGTGCCCGAACTTTACCTAGGAGCAGTGGAGAGGAACCCTGATATAGACAGAATCACGATTCCGGAGGGTGGCAACACTTTCAGGGTGTCTGTGTGAGAGCCTAGGAAACGATTCCCCTACGCCACAGGGCGAGAGAAACGGCTTCACGCAGTGGCACCTCTCACACCACTTCTAATGTCACGAAGCTAGTACTCCTCCAGCATGGATGCGTGGATCCCTGAGTTCCAGGCACCTCCTTCGAAGGCAGAAATCTGTGCAGATACCGTGCCTTAAGCTCCCGCCGGTCACTGGATTAGAGGACGGGGTATACTGTGTACTGTGGCTGAGAGCTCTGGGAACGGCCGCCCTATAGTCAACCCCAGCGAGAAAAAGGCCGGTGCTGAAGACACACCTCTTGGCTCAGCTCTTCTTTGTGGGCCTATTACCGTTGCCCCGTGTGTGAGTGCAGGCTGCAAAACAACCACCTAACTCGCAGGCACCACACTGAAGAGCATCCGTGCTTCAGCCAGGAGAGCTGCTGCTGAGAGTGGAAGCATTTCGCTGTGTGCCTGCAGGCATGCGCTGCCAGCGAGTAAAAAACCATTTGCCGAGTGACACACAGGCGGCGGCAGAAGGCAGAACACGAGTCCCCACTTGTTTCATGAAGCCAGGCCTGCGGCCCCGCTTTGGTATACAACTCTCACTGCTAGCGTACAAAGGCGAAGCCAAAACAGGGTAGAGAACCCGTGCTTTAGCTACGGCCGACCTCTCTGCGGGAGGAAGCAGTGTACGGTGTCCGGGCGCGAGTGCCTGGAGAACGGCTTCCATACGCCATAGCGAGGTTAGAAACAGGCCGTTGCGGAAGGCACCTCTCGGCTCAGCTCTTGCTACCTGGAGCTGCTAACTCTACACTGCTCCCCGTGGCTCTGGAACTCTCGGTGCTCAACCCTGACTTGGAGGAAAGAAGCCTGGAATCAAGCACAGCTTTAGCTCCCGTCCCCACTCCACAGGGTGCGGCCACATGTTCCACCGTGCTTGTGTGCCCACCTGGTGTTTGTCCCATCAGGATTCCAGGGAGAAAAAAGCAGGGGCCCAAGGCGCCAATCGACTCAACACCTCTTCGTGAAGCTACGTCCTCTGTCCCCTGTGTGCCTTCATGCCTAACTGCCATCCACCTAGCACAAAGGAAGAAAATGCTAGAGGCCGCGTACATCAGCCAAGAACGCCCTTCTTCAGAACAGACTTCAGCTGTGGTGTGTTTGTGTGAAAGCATGATCAATGGGACCTACAGGTTACTCTGCCCGAGACACAGGCCTGTAAGGAAGGCTGCTCTCTCGGCTAATATCTTGTTTGAGGCAGTTAGCACTGTTGTACCCCGTGGGCCTAACTTTAGGCCTTGTTCCCTGGCCACTCTCTCAAAGAATCCAGGCGAATCCTGCCTGAACTTTACCTAAGAGCAGTGGAGAGGAACCGTGATGTAGACAGCATCACGGTTCCGGAGGGTGGAAACACTTTCAGGGTTTCTATCTGGGACCCTAGGAAACGACTCCCTTAAATCACAGGGCGAGAGAAACAGCTTCGCGCAGAGGCACGTCTCGCACCAGCTCTAGTGTCACGAAGCTGCCTGGACCCCTGAGTTCCAGGCACCATCTTCGAAGGCAGAAATCTGGGCAGATACCGTGCCTTAAGTTCCCTCCGGTCACTGGGTTAGAGGACGCGGTGTACTGTGTACTGTGGCTGAGAGCTCTGGCAACGGCCTCCTTAAAGTCAACGCCAGCGAGAAGAAGGCCGGTGCCGAAGACACATCTCTTGGCTCAGCTCTTCTTTCTGGGCCTAGTCCCGTTGCCCCGTGTGTGAGTGCAGGCCGCAAAACAACCACCTAACTCGCAGGCACCGCACTGTACAGCATCCGTGCTTCAGCCAGGATAGCCGTTGCTGAGAGTGGAAGCATTTCGCTGTGTGCCTGCGGGTGTGCGCTGCCAGCGAGCAAAAAACCATTTTCGGAGTGAGAATCAGGCGGCGGCAGAAGGCAGAACATGAGTTCCCACTTGTTTCATGAAGCCAGGCCTGGGCCCCGCTTTGCTATGCAAGTCTCATTGCTAGCGTACGAACGCGAAGCCCTAACAGTGTAGAGAACCCGTCCTTTAGCTACCGCCGACCTCTCTCTGGGAGGAAGCAGTGTACGGTGTCCGGGCGCGAGTGCCTGGGGAACGGCTTCCATATGCCAAAGCGAGGTTAGAAACAGGCCGTTGCGGAAGGCACCTCTCGGCTCAGCTCTTGCTACCTGGAGCTGCTAACCCTACACCGTTCCCCGTGGCTCTGGAACTCTCGGTGCTCAACCCTGACTCGGAGGAAAGAAGCCTGGAAACAAGCACAGCCCTAGCTCTCATCCCCTCTCCGCAGGGTGGGGCCACATGTTCCACCGTGCTTGTGTGCCCACCTGGGGAGGGGGTCCCACCAGAATTCCAAGGGAGAAAGAAGCAGGGGCCCAAGGCGCCTCTCGACTCAACACCTCTTGCCTGAAGCTAGGTCGCCAGGCCCAGTGTGCGTTGAGTCCGAACTGCCTTCCGCCTAACGCAAAGTAAGCAAACGCTAGAGGCCCCGAGCCTCAGCCAAGAATGCCCGACTTGAGCGCGCACTTCACCTGTGGGGTGTTTGTGTGAAAGTATGAGCAATGGAACCTAAACGTTACTCTGACCGAGAAACAGGCCTGTAAGGTAGTCCGCTCTCTCGACTCATCTCTTGTTTGAGGCGGTTAGCACTGCTCTACCCTGTGGGCCTGCCTGGAGGCCTACGTCCCTGGCCACTCTCACGAAGAATCCAGGCGAAGCGTGCCCGAACTTTACCTAGGAGCAGTGGAGAGGAACCCTGATATAGACAGAATCACGATTCCGGAGGGTGGCAACACTTTCAGGGTGTCTGTGTGAGAGCCTAGGAAACGATTCCCCTACGCCACAGGGCGAGAGAAACGGCTTCACGCAGTGGCACCTCTCACACCACTTCTAATGTCACGAAGCTAGTACTCCTCCAGCATGGATGCGTGGATCCCTGAGTTCCAGGCACCTCCTTCGAAGGCAGAAATCTGTGCAGATACCGTGCCTTAAGCTCCCGCCGGTCACTGGATTAGAGGACGGGGTATACTGTGTACTGTGGCTGAGAGCTCTGGGAACGGCCGCCCTATAGTCAACCCCAGCGAGAAAAAGGCCGGTGCTGAAGACACACCTCTTGGCTCAGCTCTTCTTTGTGGGCCTATTACCGTTGCCCCGTGTGTGAGTGCAGGCTGCAAAACAACCACCTAACTCGCAGGCACCACACTGAAGAGCATCCGTGCTTCAGCCAGGAGAGCTGCTGCTGAGAGTGGAAGCATTTCGCTGTGTGCCTGCAGGCATGCGCTGCCAGCGAGTAAAAAACCATTTGCCGAGTGACACACAGGCGGCGGCAGAAGGCAGAACACGAGTCCCCACTTGTTTCATGAAGCCAGGCCTGCGGCCCCGCTTTGGTATACAACTCTCACTGCTAGCGTACAAAGGCGAAGCCAAAACAGGGTAGAGAACCCGTGCTTTAGCTACGGCCGACCTCTCTGCGGGAGGAAGCAGTGTACGGTGTCCGGGCGCGAGTGCCTGGAGAACGGCTTCCATACGCCATAGCGAGGTTAGAAACAGGCCGTTGCGGAAGGCACCTCTCGGCTCAGCTCTTGCTACCTGGAGCTGCTAACTCTACACTGCTCCCCGTGGCTCTGGAACTCTCGGTGCTCAACCCTGACTTGGAGGAAAGAAGCCTGGAATCAAGCACAGCTTTAGCTCCCGTCCCCACTCCACAGGGTGCGGCCACATGTTCCACCGTGCTTGTGTGCCCACCTGGTGTTTGTCCCATCAGGATTCCAGGGAGAAAAAAGCAGGGGCCCAAGGCGCCAATCGACTCAACACCTCTTCGTGAAGCTACGTCCTCTGTCCCCTGTGTGCCTTCATGCCTAACTGCCATCCACCTAGCACAAAGGAAGAAAATGCTAGAGGCCGCGTACATCAGCCAAGAACGCCCTTCTTCAGAACAGACTTCAGCTGTGGTGTGTTTGTGTGAAAGCATGATCAATGGGACCTACAGGTTACTCTGCCCGAGACACAGGCCTGTAAGGAAGGCTGCTCTCTCGGCTAATATCTTGTTTGAGGCAGTTAGCACTGTTGTACCCCGTGGGCCTAACTTTAGGCCTTGTTCCCTGGCCACTCTCTCAAAGAATCCAGGCGAATCCTGCCTGAACTTTACCTAAGAGCAGTGGAGAGGAACCGTGATGTAGACAGCATCACGGTTCCGGAGGGTGGAAACACTTTCAGGGTTTCTATGTGGGAGCCTAGGAAACGACTCCCTTAAATCACAGGGCGAGAGAAACAGCTTCGCGCAGAGGCACGTCTCGCACCAGCTCTAGTGTCACGAAGCTGCCTGGACCCCTGAGTTCCAGGCACCATCTTCGAAGGCAGAAATCTGGGCAGATACCGTGCCTTAAGTTCCCTCCGGTCACTGGGTTAGAGGACGCGGTGTACTGTGTACTGTGGCTGAGAGCTCTGGCAACGGCCTCCTTAAAGTCAACGCCAGCGAGAAGAAGGCCGGTGCCGAAGACACATCTCTTGGCTCAGCTCTTCTTTCTGGGCCTAGTCCCGTTGCCCCGTGTGTGAGTGCAGGCCGCAAAACAACCACCTAACTCGCAGGCACCGCACTGTACAGCATCCGTGCTTCAGCCAGGATAGCCGTTGCTGAGAGTGGAAGCATTTCGCTGTGTGCCTGCGGGTGTGCGCTGCCAGCGAGCAAAAAACCATTTTCGGAGTGAGAATCAGGCGGCGGCAGAAGGCAGAACATGAGTTCCCACTTGTTTCATGAAGCCAGGCCTGGGCCCCGCTTTGCTATGCAAGTCTCATTGCTAGCATACGAACGCGAAGCCCTAACAGTGTAGAGAACCCGTCCTTTAGCTACCGCCGACCTCTCTCTGGGAGGAAGCAGTGTACGGTGTCCGGGCGCGAGTGCCTGGGGAACGGCTTCCATATGCCAAAGCGAGGTTAGAAACAGGCCGTTGCGGAAGGCACCTCTCGGCTCAGCTCTTGCTACCTGGAGCTGCTAACCCTACACCGTTCCCCGTGGCTCTGGAACTCTCGGTGCTCAACCCTGACTCGGAGGAAAGAAGCCTGGAAACAAGCACAGCCCTAGCTCTCATCCCCTCTCCGCAGGGTGGGGCCACATGTTCCACCGTGCTTGTGTGCCCACCTGGGGAGGGGGTCCCACCAGAATTCCAAGGGAGAAAGAAGCAGGGGCCCAAGGCGCCTCTCGACTCAACACCTCTTGCCTGAAGCTAGGTCGCCAGGCCCAGTGTGCGTTGAGTCCGAACTGCCATCCGCCTAACGCAAAGTAAGCAAACGCTAGAGGCCCCGAGCCTCAGCCAAGAATGCCCGACTTGAGCGCGCACTTCACCTGTGGGGTGTTTGTGTGAAAGTATGAGCAATGGAACCTAAACGTTACTCTGACCGAGAAACAGGCCTGTAAGGTAGTCCGCTCTCTCGACTCATCTCTTGTTTGAGGCGGTTAGCACTGCTCTACCCTGTGGGCCTGCCTGGAGGCCTACGTCCCTGGCCACTCTCACGAAGAATCCAGGCGAAGCGTGCCCGAACTTTACCTAGGAGCAGTGGAGAGGAACCCTGATATAGACAGAATCACGATTCCGGAGGGTGGCAACACTTTCAGGGTGTCTGTGTGAGAGCCTAGGAAACGATTCCCCTACGCCACAGGGCGAGAGAAACGGCTTCACGCAGTGGCACCTCTCACACCACTTCTAATGTCACGAAGCTAGTACTCCTCCAGCATGGATGCGTGGATCCCTGAGTTCCAGGCACCTCCTTCGAAGGCAGAAATCTGTGCAGATACCGTGCCTTAAGCTCCCGCCGGTCACTGGATTAGAGGACGGGGTATACTGTGTACTGTGGCTGAGAGCTCTGGGAACGGCCGCCCTATAGTCAACCCCAGCGAGAAAAAGGCCGGTGCTGAAGACACACCTCTTGGCTCAGCTCTTCTTTGTGGGCCTATTACCGTTGCCCCGTGTGTGAGTGCAGGCTGCAAAACAACCACCTAACTCGCAGGCACCACACTGAAGAGCATCCGTGCTTCAGCCAGGAGAGCTGCTGCTGAGAGTGGAAGCATTTCGCTGTGTGCCTGCAGGCATGCGCTGCCAGCGAGTAAAAAACCATTTGCCGAGTGACACACAGGCGGCGGCAGAAGGCAGAACACGAGTCCCCACTTGTTTCATGAAGCCAGGCCTGCGGCCCCGCTTTGGTATACAACTCTCACTGCTAGCGTACAAAGGCGAAGCCAAAACAGGGTAGAGAACCCGTGCTTTAGCTACGGCCGACCTCTCTGCGGGAGGAAGCAGTGTACGGTGTCCGGGCGCGAGTGCCTGGAGAACGGCTTCCATACGCCATAGCGAGGTTAGAAACAGGCCGTTGCGGAAGGCACCTCTCGGCTCAGCTCTTGCTACCTGGAGCTGCTAACTCTACACTGCTCCCCGTGGCTCTGGAACTCTCGGTGCTCAACCCTGACTTGGAGGAAAGAAGCCTGGAATCAAGCACAGCTTTAGCTCCCGTCCCCACTCCACAGGGTGCGGCCACATGTTCCACCGTGCTTGTGTGCCCACCTGGTGTTTGTCCCATCAGGATTCCAGGGAGAAAAAAGCAGGGGCCCAAGGCGCCAATCGACTCAACACCTCTTCCTGAAGCTACGTCCTCTGTCCCCTGTGTGCCTTCATGCCTAACTGCCATCCACCTAGCACAAAGGAAGAAAATGCTAGAGGCCGCGTACATCAGCCAAGAACGCCCTTCTTCAGAACAGACTTCAGCTGTGGTGTGTTTGTGTGAAAGCATGATCAATGGGACCTACAGGTTACTCTGCCCGAGACACAGGCCTGTAAGGAAGGCTGCTCTCTCGGCTAATATCTTGTTTGAGGCAGTTAGCACTGTTGTACCCCGTGGGCCTAACTTTAGGCCTTGTTCCCTGGCCACTCTCTCAAAGAATCCAGGCGAATCCTGCCTGAACTTTACCTAAGAGCAGTGGAGAGGAACCGTGATGTAGACAGCATCACGGTTCCGGAGGGTGGAAACACTTTCAGGGTTTCTATGTGGGAGCCTAGGAAACGACTCCCTTAAATCACAGGGCAAGAGAAACAGCTTCGCGCAGAGGCACGTCTCGCACCAGCTCTAGTGTCACGAAGCTGCCTGGACCCCTGAGTTCCAGGCACCATCTTCGAAGGCAGAAATCTGGGCAGATACCGTGCCTTAAGTTCCCTCCGGTCACTGGGTTAGAGGACGCGGTGTACTGTGTACTGTGGCTGAGAGCTCTGGCAACGGCCTCCTTAAAGTCAACGCCAGCGAGAAGAAGGCCGGTGCCGAAGACACATCTCTTGGCTCAGCTCTTCTTTCTGGGCCTAGTCCCGTTGCCCCGTGTGTGAGTGCAGGCCGCAAAACAACCACCTAACTCGCAGGCACCGCACTGTACAGCATCCGTGCTTCAGCCAGGATAGCCGTTGCTGAGAGTGGAAGCATTTCGCTGTGTGCCTGCGGGCGTGCGCTGCCAGCGAGCAAAAAACCATTTTCGGAGTGAGAATCAGGCGGCGGCAGAAGGCAGAACATGAGTTCCCACTTGTTTCATGAAGCCAGGCCTGGGCCCCGCTTTGCTATGCAAGTCTCATTGCTAGCGTACGAACGCGAAGCCCTAACAGTGTAGAGAACCCGTCCTTTAGCTACCGCCGACCTCTCTCTGGGAGGAAGCAGTGTACGGTGTCCGGGCGCGAGTGCCTGGGGAACGGCTTCCATATGCCAAAGCGAGGTTAGAAACAGGCCGTTGCGGAAGGCACCTCTCGGCTCAGCTCTTGCTACCTGGAGCTGCTAACCCTACACCGTTCCCCGTGGCTCTGGAACTCTCGGTGCTCAACCCTGACTCGGAGGAAAGAAGCCTGGAAACAAGCACAGCCCTAGCTCTCATCCCCTCTCCGCAGGGTGGGGCCACATGTTCCACCGTGCTTGTGTGCCCACCTGGGGAGGGGGTCCCACCAGAATTCCAAGGGAGAAAGAAGCAGGGGCCCAAGGCGCCTCTCGACTCAACACCTCTTGCCTGAAGCTAGGTCGCCAGGCCCAGTGTGCGTTGAGTCCGAACTGCCATCCGCCTAACGCAAAGTAAGCAAACGCTAGAGGCCCCGAGCCTCAGCCAAGAATGCCCGACTTGAGCGCGCACT
This sequence comes from Eumetopias jubatus, assembly GCF_037043125.1. NCBI lineage: Eukaryota > Metazoa > Chordata > Mammalia > Carnivora > Otariidae > Eumetopias > Eumetopias jubatus. The sequence continues at coordinate 379,390 of NW_028274934.1, read as the reverse complement.
TCACCTGTGGGGTGTTTGTGTGAAAGTATGAGCAATGGAACCTAAACGTTACTCTGACCGAGAAACAGGCCTGTAAGGTAGTCCGCTCTCTCGACTCATCTCTTGTTTGAGGCGGTTAGCACTGCTCTACCCTGTGGGCCTGCCTGGAGGCCTACGTCCCTGGCCACTCTCACGAAGAATCCAGGCGAAGCGTGCCCGAACTTTACCTAGGAGCAGTGGAGAGGAACCCTGATATAGACAGAATCACGATTCCGGAGGGTGGCAACACTTTCAGGGTGTCTGTGTGAGAGCCTAGGAAACGATTCCCCTACGCCACAGGGCGAGAGAAACGGCTTCACGCAGTGGCACCTCTCACACCACTTCTAATGTCACGAAGCTAGTACTCCTCCAGCATGGATGCGTGGATCCCTGAGTTCCAGGCACCTCCTTCGAAGGCAGAAATCTGTGCAGATACCGTGCCTTAAGCTCCTGCCGGTCACTGGATTAGAGGACGGGGTATACTGTGTACTGTGGCTGAGAGCTCTGGGAACGGCCGCCCTATAGTCAACCCCAGCGAGAAAAAGGCCGGTGCTGAAGACACACCTCTTGGCTCAGCTCTTCTTTGTGGGCCTATTACCGTTGCCCCGTGTGTGAGTGCAGGCTGCAAAACAACCACCTAACTCGCAGGCACCACACTGAAGAGCATCCGTGCTTCAGCCAGGAGAGCTGCTGCTGAGAGTGGAAGCATTTCGCTGTGTGCCTGCAGGCATGCGCTGCCAGCGAGTAAAAAACCATTTGCCGAGTGACACACAGGCGGCGGCAGAAGGCAGAACACGAGTCCCCACTTGTTTCATGAAGCCAGGCCTGCGGCCCCGCTTTGGTATACAACTCTCACTGCTAGCGTACAAAGGCGAAGCCAAAACAGGGTAGAGAACCCGTGCTTTAGCTACGGCCGACCTCTCTGCGGGAGGAAGCAGTGTACGGTGTCCGGGCGCGAGTGCCTGGAGAACGGCTTCCATACGCCATAGCGAGGTTAGAAACAGGCCATTGCGGAAGGCACCTCTCGGCTCAGCTCTTGCTACCTGGAGCTGCTAACTCTACACTGCTCCCCGTGGCTCTGGAACTCTCGGTGCTCAACCCTGACTTGGAGGAAAGAAGCCTGGAATCAAGCACAGCTTTAGCTCCCGTCCCCACTCCACAGGGTGCGGCCACATGTTCCACCGTGCTTGTGTGCCCACCTGGTGTTTGTCCCATCAGGATTCCAGGGAGAAAAAAGCAGGGGCCCAAGGCGCCAATCGACTCAACACCTCTTCGTGAAGCTACGTCCTCTGTCCCCTGTGTGCCTTCATGCCTAACTGCCATCCACCTAGCACAAAGGAAGAAAATGCTAGAGGCCGCGTACATCAGCCAAGAACGCCCTTCTTCAGAACAGACTTCAGCTGTGGTGTGTTTGTGTGAAAGCATGATCAATGGGACCTACAGGTTACTCTGCCCGAGACACAGGCCTGTAAGGAAGGCTGCTCTCTCGGCTAATATCTTGTTTGAGGCAGTTAGCACTGTTGTACCCCGTGGGCCTAACTTTAGGCCTTGTTCCCTGGCCACTCTCTCAAAGAATCCAGGCGAATCCTGCCTGAACTTTACCTAAGAGCAGTGGAGAGGAACCGTGATGTAGACAGCATCACGGTTCCGGAGGGTGGAAACACTTTCAGGGTTTCTATGTGGGAGCCTAGGAAACGACTCCCTTAAATCACAGGGCGAGAGAAACAGCTTCGCGCAGAGGCACGTCTCGCACCAGCTCTAGTGTCACGAAGCTGCCTGGACCCCTGAGTTCCAGGCACCATCTTCGAAGGCAGAAATCTGGGCAGATACCGTGCCTTAAGTTCCCTCCGGTCACTGGGTTAGAGGACGCGGTGTACTGTGTACTGTGGCTGAGAGCTCTGGCAACGGCCTCCTTAAAGTCAACGCCAGCGAGAAGAAGGCCGGTGCCGAAGACACATCTCTTGGCTCAGCTCTTCTTTCTGGGCCTAGTCCCGTTGCCCCGTGTGTGAGTGCAGGCCGCAAAACAACCACCTAACTCGCAGGCACCGCACTGTACAGCATCCGTGCTTCAGCCAGGATAGCCGTTGCTGAGAGTGGAAGCATTTCGCTGTGTGCCTGCGGGCGTGCGCTGCCAGCGAGCAAAAAACCATTTTCGGAGTGAGAATCAGGCGGCGGCAGAAGGCAGAACATGAGTTCCCACTTGTTTCATGAAGCCAGGCCTGGGCCCCGCTTTGCTATGCAAGTCTCATTGCTAGCGTACGAACGCGAAGCCCTAACAGTGTAGAGAACCCGTCCTTTAGCTACCGCCGACCTCTCTCTGGGAGGAAGCAGTGTACGGTGTCCGGGCGCGAGTGCCTGGGGAACGGCTTCCATATGCCAAAGCGAGGTTAGAAACAGGCCGTTGCGGAAGGCACCTCTCGGCTCAGCTCTTGCTACCTGGAGCTGCTAACCCTACACCGTTCCCCGTGGCTCTGGAACTCTCGGTGCTCAACCCTGACTCGGAGGAAAGAAGCCTGGAAACAAGCACAGCCCTAGCTCTCATCCCCTCTCCGCAGGGTGGGGCCACATGTTCCACCGTGCTTGTGTGCCCACCTGGGGAGGGGGTCCCACCAGAATTCCAAGGGAGAAAGAAGCAGGGGCCCAAGGCGCCTCTCGACTCAACACCTCTTGCCTGAAGCTAGGTCGCCAGGCCCAGTGTGCGTTGAGTCCGAACTGCCATCCGCCTAACGCAAAGTAAGCAAACGCTAGAGGCCCCGAGCCTCAGCCAAGAATGCCCGACTTGAGCGCGCACTTCACCTGTGGGGTGTTTGTGTGAAAGTATGAGCAATGGAACCTAAACGTTACTCTGACCGAGAAACAGGCCTGTAAGGTAGTCCGCTCTCTCGACTCATCTCTTGTTTGAGGCGGTTAGCACTGCTCTACCCTGTGGGCCTGCCTGGAGGCCTACGTCCCTGGCCACTCTCACGAAGAATCCAGGCGAAGCGTGCCCGAACTTTACCTAGGAGCAGTGGAGAGGAACCCTGATATAGACAGAATCACGATTCCGGAGGGTGGCAACACTTTCAGGGTGTCTGTGTGAGAGCCTAGGAAACGATTCCCCTACGCCACAGGGCGAGAGAAACGGCTTCACGCAGTGGCACCTCTCACACCACTTCTAATGTCACGAAGCTAGTACTCCTCCAGCATGGATGCGTGGATCCCTGAGTTCCAGGCACCTCCTTCGAAGGCAGAAATCTGTGCAGATACCGTGCCTTAAGCTCCCGCCGGTCACTGGATTAGAGGACGGGGTATACTGTGTACTGTGGCTGAGAGCTCTGGGAACGGCCGCCCTATAGTCAACCCCAGCGAGAAAAAGGCCGGTGCTGAAGACACACCTCTTGGCTCAGCTCTTCTTTGTGGGCCTATTACCGTTGCCCCGTGTGTGAGTGCAGGCTGCAAAACAACCACCTAACTCGCAGGCACCACACTGAAGAGCATCCGTGCTTCAGCCAGGAGAGCTGCTGCTGAGAGTGGAAGCATTTCGCTGTGTGCCTGCAGGCATGCGCTGCCAGCGAGTAAAAAACCATTTGCCGAGTGACACACAGGCGGCGGCAGAAGGCAGAACACGAGTCCCCACTTGTTTCATGAAGCCAGGCCTGCGGCCCCGCTTTGGTATACAACTCTCACTGCTAGCGTACAAAGGCGAAGCCAAAACAGGGTAGAGAACCCGTGCTTTAGCTACGGCCGACCTCTCTGCGGGAGGAAGCAGTGTACGGTGTCCGGGCGCGAGTGCCTGGAGAACGGCTTCCATACGCCATAGCGAGGTTAGAAACAGGCCGTTGCGGAAGGCACCTCTCGGCTCAGCTCTTGCTACCTGGAGCTGCTAACTCTACACTGCTCCCCGTGGCTCTGGAACTCTCGGTGCTCAACCCTGACTTGGAGGAAAGAAGCCTGGAATCAAGCACAGCTTTAGCTCCCGTCCCCACTCCACAGGGTGCGGCCACATGTTCCACCGTGCTTGTGTGCCCACCTGGTGTTTGTCCCATCAGGATTCCAGGGAGAAAAAAGCAGGGGCCCAAGGCGCCAATCGACTCAACACCTCTTCGTGAAGCTACGTCCTCTGTCCCCTGTGTGCCTTCATGCCTAACTGCCATCCACCTAGCACAAAGGAAGAAAATGCTAGAGGCCGCGTACATCAGCCAAGAACGCCCTTCTTCAGAACAGACTTCAGCTGTGGTGTGTTTGTGTGAAAGCATGATCAATGGGACCTACAGGTTACTCTGCCCGAGACACAGGCCTGTAAGGAAGGCTGCTCTCTCGGCTAATATCTTGTTTGAGGCAGTTAGCACTGTTGTACCCCGTGGGCCTAACTTTAGGCCTTGTTCCCTGGCCACTCTCTCAAAGAATCCAGGCGAATCCTGCCTGAACTTTACCTAAGAGCAGTGGAGAGGAACCGTGATGTAGACAGCATCACGGTTCCGGAGGGTGGAAACACTTTCAGGGTTTCTATGTGGGAGCCTAGGAAACGACTCCCTTAAATCACAGGGCGAGAGAAACAGCTTCGCGCAGAGGCACGTCTCGCACCAGCTCTAGTGTCACGAAGCTGCCTGGACCCCTGAGTTCCAGGCACCATCTTCGAAGGCAGAAATCTGGGCAGATACCGTGCCTTAAGTTCCCTCCGGTCACTGGGTTAGAGGACGCGGTGTACTGTGTACTGTGGCTGAGAGCTCTGGCAACGGCCTCCTTAAAGTCAACGCCAGCGAGAAGAAGGCCGGTGCCGAAGACACATCTCTTGGCTCAGCTCTTCTTTCTGGGCCTAGTCCCGTTGCCCCGTGTGTGAGTGCAGGCCGCAAAACAACCACCTAACTCGCAGGCACCGCACTGTACAGCATCCGTGCTTCAGCCAGGATAGCCGTTGCTGAGAGTGGAAGCATTTCGCTGTGTGCCTGCGGGTGTGCGCTGCCAGCGAGCAAAAAACCATTTTCGGAGTGAGAATCAGGCGGCGGCAGAAGGCAGAACATGAGTTCCCACTTGTTTCATGAAGCCAGGCCTGGGCCCCGCTTTGCTATGCAAGTCTCATTGCTAGCGTACGAACGCGAAGCCCTAACAGTGTAGAGAACCCGTCCTTTAGCTACCGCCGACCTCTCTCTGGGAGGAAGCAGTGTACGGTGTCCGGGCGCGAGTGCCTGGGGAACGGCTTCCATATGCCAAAGCGAGGTTAGAAACAGGCCGTTGCGGAAGGCACCTCTCGGCTCAGCTCTTGCTACATGGAGCTGCTAACCCTACACCGTTCCCCGTGGCTCTGGAACTCTCGGTGCTCAACCCTGACTCGGAGGAAAGAAGCCTGGAAACAAGCACAGCCCTAGCTCTCATCCCCTCTCCGCAGGGTGGGGCCACATGTTCCACCGTGCTTGTGTGCCCACCTGGGGAGGGGGTCCCACCAGAATTCCAAGGGAGAAAGAAGCAGGGGCCCAAGGCGCCTCTCGACTCAACACCTCTTGCCTGAAGCTAGGTCGCCAGGCCCAGTGTGCGTTGAGTCCGAACTGCCATCCGCCTAACGCAAAGTAAGCAAACGCTAGAGGCCCCGAGCCTCAGCCAAGAATGCCCGACTTGAGCGCGCACTTCACCTGTGGGGTGTTTGTGTGAAAGTATGAGCAATGGAACCTAAACGTTACTCTGACCGAGAAACAGGCCTGTAAGGTAGTCCGCTCTCTCGACTCATCTCTTGTTTGAGGCGGTTAGCACTGCTCTACCCTGTGGGCCTGCCTGGAGGCCTACGTCCCTGGCCACTCTCACGAAGAATCCAGGCGAAGCGTGCCCGAACTTTACCTAGGAGCAGTGGAGAGGAACCCTGATATAGACAGAATCACGATTCCGGAGGGTGGCAACACTTTCAGGGTGTCTGTGTGAGAGCCTAGGAAACGATTCCCCTACGCCACAGGGCGAGAGAAACGGCTTCACGCAGTGGCACCTCTCACACCACTTCTAATGTCACGAAGCTAGTACTCCTCCAGCATGGATGCGTGGATCCCTGAGTTCCAGGCACCTCCTTCGAAGGCAGAAATCTGTGCAGATACCGTGCCTTAAGCTCCCGCCGGTCACTGGATTAGAGGACGGGGTATACTGTGTACTGTGGCTGAGAGCTCTGGGAACGGCCGCCCTATAGTCAACCCCAGCGAGAAAAAGGCCGGTGCTGAAGACACACCTCTTGGCTCAGCTCTTCTTTGTGGGCCTATTACCGTTGCCCCGTGTGTGAGTGCAGGCTGCAAAACAACCACCTAACTCGCAGGCACCACACTGAAGAGCATCCGTGCTTCAGCCAGGAGAGCTGCTGCTGAGAGTGGAAGCATTTCGCTGTGTGCCTGCAGGCATGCGCTGCCAGCGAGTAAAAAAACATTTGCCGAGTGACACACAGGCGGCGGCAGAAGGCAGAACACGAGTCCCCACTTGTTTCATGAAGCGAGGCCTGCGGCCCCGCTTTGGTATACAACTCTCACTGCTAGCGTACAAAGGCGAAGCCAAAACAGGGTAGAGAACCCGTGCTTTAGCTACGGCCGACCTCTCTGCGGGAGGAAGCAGTGTACGGTGTCCGGGCGCGAGTGCCTGGAGAACGGCTTCCATACGCCATAGCGAGGTTAGAAACAGGCCGTTGCGGAAGGCACCTCTCGGCTCAGCTCTTGCTACCTGGAGCTGCTAACTCTACACTGCTCCCCGTGGCTCTGGAACTCTCGGTGCTCAACCCTGACTTGGAGGAAAGAAGCCTGGAATCAAGCACAGCTTTAGCTCCCGTCCCCACTCCACAGGGTGCGGCCACATGTTCCACCGTGCTTGTGTGCCCACCTGGTGTTTGTCCCATCAGGATTCCAGGGAGAAAAAAGCAGGGGCCCAAGGCGCCAATCGACTCAACACCTCTTCGTGAAGCTACGTCCTCTGTCCCCTGTGTGCCTTCATGCCTAACTGCCATCCACCTAGCACAAAGGAAGAAAATGCTAGAGGCCGCGTACATCAGCCAAGAACGCCCTTCTTCAGAACAGACTTCAGCTGTGGTGTGTTTGTGTGAAAGCATGATCAATGGGACCTACAGGTTACTCTGCCCGAGACACAGGCCTGTAAGGAAGGCTGCTCTCTCGGCTAATATCTTGTTTGAGGCAGTTAGCACTGTTGTACCCCGTGGGCCTAACTTTAGGCCTTGTTCCCTGGCCACTCTCTCAAAGAATCCAGGCGAATCCTGCCTGAACTTTACCTAAGAGCAGTGGAGAGGAACCGTGATGTAGACAGCATCACGGTTCCGGAGGGTGGAAACACTTTCAGGGTTTCTATGTGGGAGCCTAGGAAACGACTCCCTTAAATCACAGGGCGAGAGAAACAGCTTCGCGCAGAGGCACGTCTCGCACCAGCTCTAGTGTCACGAAGCTGCCTGGACCCCTGAGTTCCAGGCACCATCTTCGAAGGCAGAAATCTGGGCAGATACCGTGCCTTAAGTTCCCTCCGGTCACTGGGTTAGAGGACGCGGTGTACTGTGTACTGTGGCTGAGAGCTCTGGCAACGGCCTCCTTAAAGTCAACGCCAGCGAGAAGAAGGCCGGTGCCGAAGACACATCTCTTGGCTCAGCTCTTCTTTCTGGGCCTAGTCCCGTTGCCCCGTGTGTGAGTGCAGGCCGCAAAACAACCACCTAACTCGCAGGCACCGCACTGTACAGCATCCGTGCTTCAGCCAGGATAGCCGTTGCTGAGAGTGGAAGCATTTCGCTGTGTGCCTGCGGGTGTGCGCTGCCAGCGAGCAAAAAACCATTTTCGGAGTGAGAATCAGGCGGCGGCAGAAGGCAGAACATGAGTTCCCACTTGTTTCATGAAGCCAGGCCTGGGCCCCGCTTTGCTATGCAAGTCTCATTGCTAGCGTACGAACGCGAAGCCCTAACAGTGTAGAGAACCCGTCCTTTAGCTACCGCCGACCTCTCTCTGGGAGGAAGCAGTGTACGGTGTCCGGGCGCGAGTGCCTGGGGAACGGCTTCCATATGCCAAAGCGAGGTTAGAAACAGGCCGTTGCGGAAGGCACCTCTTGGCTCAGCTCTTGCTACCTGGAGCTGCTAACCCTACACCGTTCCCCGTGGCTCTGGAACTCTCGGTGCTCAACCCTGACTCGGAGGAAAGAAGCCTGGAAACAAGCACAGCCCTAGCTCTCATCCCCTCTCCGCAGGGTGGGGCCACATGTTCCACCGTGCTTGTGTGCCCACCTGGGGAGGGGGTCCCACCAGAATTCCAAGGGAGAAAGAAGCAGGGGCCCAAGGCACCTCTCGACTCAACACCTCTTGCCTGAAGCTAGGTCGCCAGGCCCAGTGTGCGTTGAGTCCGAACTGCCATCCGCCTAACGCAAAGTAAGCAAACGCTAGAGGCCCCGAGCCTCAGCCAAGAATGCCCGACTTGAGCGCGCACTTCACCTGTGGGGTGTTTGTGTGAAAGTATGAGCAATGGAACCTAAACGTTACTCTGACCGAGAAACAGGCCTGTAAGGTAGTCCGCTCTCTCGACTCATCTCTTGTTTGAGGCGGTTAGCACTGCTCTACCCTGTGGGCCTGCCTGGAGGCCTACGTCCCTGGCCACTCTCACGAAGAATCCAGGCGAAGCGTGCCCGAACTTTACCTAGGAGCAGTGGAGAGGAACCCTGATATAGACAGAATCACGATTCCGGAGGGTGGCAACACTTTCAGGGTGTCTGTGTGAGAGCCTAGGAAACGATTCCCCTACGCCACAGGGCGAGAGAAACGGCTTCACGCAGTGGCACCTCTCACACCACTTCTAATGTCACGAAGCTAGTACTCCTCCAGCATGGATGCGTGGATCCCTGAGTTCCAGGCACCTCCTTCGAAGGCAGAAATCTGTGCAGATACCGTGCCTTAAGCTCCCGCCGGTCACTGGATTAGAGGACGGGGTATACTGTGTACTGTGGCTGAGAGCTCTGGGAACGGCCGCCCTATAGTCAACCCCAGCGAGAAAAAGGCCGGTGCTGAAGACACACCTCTTGGCTCAGCTCTTCTTTGTGGGCCTATTACCGTTGCCCCGTGTGTGAGTGCAGGCTGCAAAACAACCACCTAACTCGCAGGCACCACACTGAAGAGCATCCGTGCTTCAGCCAGGAGAGCTGCTGCTGAGAGTGGAAGCATTTCGCTGTGTGCCTGCAGGCATGCGCTGCCAGCGAGTAAAAAACCATTTGCCGAGTGACACACAGGCGGCGGCAGAAGGCAGAACACGAGTCCCCACTTGTTTCATGAAGCCAGGCCTGCGGCCCCGCTTTGGTATACAACTCTCACTGCTAGCGTACAAAGGCGAAGCCAAAACAGGGTAGAGAACCCGTGCTTTAGCTACGGCCGACCTCTCTGCGGGAGGAAGCAGTGTACGGTGTCCGGGCGCGAGTGCCTGGAGAACGGCTTCCATACGCCATAGCGAGGTTAGAAACAGGCCGTTGCGGAAGGCACCTCTCGGCTCAGCTCTTGCTACCTGGAGCTGCTAACTCTACACTGCTCCCCGTGGCTCTGGAACTCTCGGTGCTCAACCCTGACTTGGAGGAAAGAAGCCTGGAATCAAGCACAGCTTTAGCTCCCGTCCCCACTCCACAGGGTGCGGCCACATGTTCCACCGTGCTTGTGTGCCCACCTGGTGTTTGTCCCATCAGGATTCCAGGGAGAAAAAAGCAGGGGCCCAAGGCGCCAATCGACTCAACACCTCTTCGTGAAGCTACGTCCTCTGTCCCCTGTGTGCCTTCATGCCTAACTGCCATCCACCTAGCACAAAGGAAGAAAATGCTAGAGGCCGCGTACATCAGCCAAGAACGCCCTTCTTCAGAACAGACTTCAGCTGTGGTGTGTTTGTGTGAAAGCATGATCAATGGGACCTACAGGTTACTCTGCCCGAGACACAGGCCTGTAAGGAAGGCTGCTCTCTCGGCTAATATCTTGTTTGAGGCAGTTAGCACTGTTGTACCCCGTGGGCCTAACTTTAGGCCTTGTTCCCTGGCCACTCTCTCAAAGAATCCAGGCGAATCCTGCCTGAACTTTACCTAAGAGCAGTGGAGAGGAACCGTGATGTAGACAGCATCACGGTTCCGGAGGGTGGAAACACTTTCAGGGTTTCTATGTGGGAGCCTAGGAAACGACTCCCTTAAATCACAGGGCGAGAGAAACAGCTTCGCGCAGAGGCACGTCTCGCACCAGCTCTAGTGTCACGAAGCTGCCTGGACCCCTGAGTTCCAGGCACCATCTTCGAAGGCAGAAATCTGGGCAGATACCGTGCCTTAAGTTCCCTCCGGTCACTGGGTTAGAGGACGCGGTGTACTGTGTACTGTGGCTGAGAGCTCTGGCAACGGCCTCCTTAAAGTCAACGCCAGCGAGAAGAAGGCCGGTGCCGAAGACACATCTCTTGGCTCAGCTCTTCTTTCTGGGCCTAGTCCCGTTGCCCCGTGTGTGAGTGCAGGCCGCAAAACAACCACCTAACTCGCAGGCACCGCACTGTACAGCATCCGTGCTTCAGCCAGGATAGCCGTTGCTGAGAGTGGAAGCATTTCGCTGTGTGCCTGCGGGCGTGCGCTGCCAGCGAGCAAAAAACCATTTTCGGAGTGAGAATCAGGCGGCGGCAGAAGGCAGAACATGAGTTCCCACTTGTTTCATGAAGCCAGGCCTGGGCCCCGCTTTGCTATGCAAGTCTCATTGCTAGCGTACGAACGCGAAGCCCTAACAGTGTAGAGAACCCGTCCTTTAGCTACCGCCGACCTCTCTCTGGGAGGAAGCAGTGTACGGTGTCCGGGCGCGAGTGCCTGGGGAACGGCTTCCATATGCCAAAGCGAGGTTAGAAACAGGCCGTTGCGGAAGGCACCTCTTGGCTCAGCTCTTGCTACCTGGAGCTGCTAACCCTACACCGTTCCCCGTGGCTCTGGAACTCTCGGTGCTCAACCCTGACTCGGAGGAAAGAAGCCTGGAAACAAGCACAGCCCTAGCTCTCATCCCCTCTCCGCAGGGTGGGGCCACATGTTCCACCGTGCTTGTGTGCCCACCTGGGGAGGGGGTCCCACCAGAATTCCAAGGGAGAAAGAAGCAGGGGCCCAAGGCGCCTCTCGACTCAACACCTCTTGCCTGAAGCTAGGTCGCCAGGCCCAGTGTGCGTTGAGTCCGAACTGCCATCCGCCTAACGCAAAGTAAGCAAACGCTAGAGGCCCCGAGCCTCAGCCAAGAATGCCCGACTTGAGCGCGCACTTCACCTGTGGGGTGTTTGTGTGAAAGTATGAGCAATGGAACCTAAACGTTACTCTGACCGAGAAACAGGCCTGTAAGGTAGTCCGCTCTCTCGACTCATCTCTTGTTTGAGGCGGTTAGCACTGCTCTACCCTGTGGGCCTGCCTGGAGGCCTACGTCCCTGGCCACTCTCACGAAGAATCCAGGCGAAGCGTGCCCGAACTTTACCTAGGAGCAGTGGAGAGGAACCCTGATATAGACAGAATCACGATTCCGGAGGGTGGCAACACTTTCAGGGTGTCTGTGTGAGAGCCTAGGAAACGATTCCCCTACGCCACAGGGCGAGAGAAACGGCTTCACGCAGTGGCACCTCTCACACCACTTCTAATGTCACGAAGCTAGTACTCCTCCAGCATGGATGCGTGGATCCCTGAGTTCCAGGCACCTCCTTCGAAGGCAGAAATCTGTGCAGATACCGTGCCTTAAGCTCCCGCCGGTCACTGGATTAGAGGACGGGGTATACTGTGTACTGTGGCTGAGAGCTCTGGGAACGGCCGCCCTATAGTCAACCCCAGCGAGAAAAAGGCCGGTGCTGAAGACACACCTCTTGGCTCAGCTCTTCTTTGTGGGCCTATTACCGTTGCCCCGTGTGTGAGTGCAGGCTGCAAAACAACCACCTAACTCGCAGGCACCACACTGAAGAGCATCCGTGCTTCAGCCAGGAGAGCTGCTGCTGAGAGTGGAAGCATTTCGCTGTGTGCCTGCAGGCATGCGCTGCCAGCGAGTAAAAAACCATTTGCCGAGTGACACACAGGCGGCGGCAGAAGGCAGAACACGAGTCCCCACTTGTTTCATGAAGCCAGGCCTGCGGCCCCGCTTTGGTATACAACTCTCACTGCTAGCGTACAAAGGCGAAGCCAAAACAGGGTAGAGAACCCGTGCTTTAGCTACGGCCGACCTCTCTGCGGGAGGAAGCAGTGTACGGTGTCCGGGCGCGAGTGCCTGGAGAACGGCTTCCATACGCCATAGCGAGGTTAGAAACAGGCCGTTGCGGAAGGCACCTCTCGGCTCAGCTCTTGCTACCTGGAGCTGCTAACTCTACACTGCTCCCCGTGGCTCTGGAACTCTCGGTGCTCAACCCTGACTTGGAGGAAAGAAGCCTGGAATCAAGCACAGCTTTAGCTCCCGTCCCCACTCCACAGGGTGCGGCCACATGTTCCACCGTGCTTGTGTGCCCACCTGGTGTTTGTCCCATCAGGATTCCAGGGAGAAAAAAGCAGGGGCCCAAGGCGCCAATCGACTCAACACCTCTTCGTGAAGCTACGTCCTCTGTCCCCTGTGTGCCTTCATGCCTAACTGCCATCCACCTAGCACAAAGGAAGAAAATGCTAGAGGCCGCGTACATCAGCCAAGAACGCCCTTCTTCAGAACAGACTTCAGCTGTGGTGTGTTTGTGTGAAAGCATGATCAATGGGACCTACAGGTTACTCTGCCCGAGACACAGGCCTGTAAGGAAGGCTGCTCTCTCGGCTAATATCTTGTTTGAGGCAGTTAGCACTGTTGTACCCCGTGGGCCTAACTTTAGGCCTTGTTCCCTGGCCACTCTCTCAAAGAATCCAGGCGAATCCTGCCTGAACTTTACCTAAGAGCAGTGGAGAGGAACCGTGATGTAGACAGCATCACGGTTCCGGAGGGTGGAAACACTTTCAGGGTTTCTATGTGGGAGCCTAGGAAACGACTCCCTTAAATCACAGGGCGAGAGAAACAGCTTCGCGCAGAGGCACGTCTCGCACCAGCTCTAGTGTCACGAAGCTGCCTGGACCCCTGAGTTCCAGGCACCATCTTCGAAGGCAGAAATCTGGGCAGATACCGTGCCTTAAGTTCCCTCCGGTCACTGGGTTAGAGGACGCGGTGTACTGTGTACTGTGGCTGAGAGCTCTGGCAACGGCCTCCTTAAAGTCAACGCCAGCGAGAAGAAGGCCGGTGCCGAAGACACATCTCTTGGCTCAGCTCTTCTTTCTGGGCCTAGTCCCGTTGCCCCGTGTGTGAGTGCAGGCCGCAAAACAACCACCTAACTCGCAGGCACCGCACTGTACAGCATCCGTGCTTCAGCCAGGATAGCCGTTGCTGAGAGTGGAAGCATTTCGCTGTGTGCCTGCGGGTGTGCGCTGCCAGCGAGCAAAAAACCATTTTCGGAGTGAGAATCAGGCGGCGGCAGAAGGCAGAACATGAGTTCCCACTTGTTTCATGAAGCCAGGCCTGGGCCCCGCTTTGCTATGCAAGTCTCATTGCTAGCGTACGAACGCGAAGCCCTAACAGTGTAGAGAACCCGTCCTTTAGCTACCGCCGACCTCTCTCTGGGAGGAAGCAGTGTACGGTGTCCGGGCGCGAGTGCCTGGGGAACGGCTTCCATATGCCAAAGCGAGGTTAGAAACAGGCCGTTGCGGAAGGCACCTCTCGGCTCAGCTCTTGCTACCTGGAGCTGCTAACCCTACACCGTTCCCCGTGGCTCTGGAACTCTCGGTGCTCAACCCTGACTCGGAGGAAAGAAGCCTGGAAACAAGCACAGCCCTAGCTCTCATCCCCTCTCCGCAGGGTGGGGCCACATGTTCCACCGTGCTTGTGTGCCCACCTGGGGAGGGGGTCCCACCAGAATTCCAAGGGAGAAAGAAGCAGGGGCCCAAGGCGCCTCTCGACTCAACACCTCTTGCCTGAAGCTAGGTCGCCAGGCCCAGTGTGCGTTGAGTCCGAACTGCCTTCCGCCTAACGCAAAGTAAGCAAACGCTAGAGGCCCCGAGCCTCAGCCAAGAATGCCCGACTTGAGCGCGCACTTCACCTGTGGGGTGTTTGTGTGAAAGTATGAGCAATGGAACCTAAACGTTACTCTGACCGAGAAACAGGCCTGTAAGGTAGTCCGCTCTCTCGACTCATCTCTTGTTTGAGGCGGTTAGCACTGCTCTACCCTGTGGGCCTGCCTGGAGGCCTACGTCCCTGGCCACTCTCATGAAGAATCCAGGCGAAGCGTGCCCGAACTTTACCTAGGAGCAGTGGAGAGGAACCCTGATATAGACAGAATCACGATTCCGGAGGGTGGCAACACTTTCAGGGTGTCTGTGTGAGAGCCTAGGAAACGATTCCCCTACGCCACAGGGCGAGAGAAACGGCTTCACGCAGTGGCACCTCTCACACCACTTCTAATGTCACGAAGCTAGTACTCCTCCAGCATGGATGCGTGGATCCCTGAGTTCCAGGCACCTCCTTCGAAGGCAGAAATCTGTGCAGATACCGTGCCTTAAGCTCCCGCCGGTCACTGGATTAGAGGACGGGGTATACTGTGTACTGTGGCTGAGAGCTCTGGGAACGGCCGCCCTATAGTCAACCCCAGCGAGAAAAAGGCCGGTGCTGAAGACACACCTCTTGGCTCAGCTCTTCTTTGTGGGCCTATTACCGTTGCCCCGTGTGTGAGTGCAGGCTGCAAAACAACCACCTAACTCGCAGGCACCACACTGAAGAGCATCCGTGCTTCAGCCAGGAGAGCTGCTGCTGAGAGTGGAAGCATTTCGCTGTGTGCCTGCAGGCATGCGCTGCCAGCGAGTAAAAAACCATTTGCCGAGTGACACACAGGCGGCGGCAGAAGGCAGAACACGAGTCCCCACTTGTTTCATGAAGCCAGGCCTGCGGCCCCGCTTTGGTATACAACTCTCACTGCTAGCGTACAAAGGCGAAGCCAAAACAGGGTAGAGAACCCGTGCTTTAGCTACGGCCGACCTCTCTGCGGGAGGAAGCAGTGTACGGTGTCCGGGCGCGAGTGCCTGGAGAACGGCTTCCATACGCCATAGCGAGGTTAGAAACAGGCCGTTGCGGAAGGCACCTCTCGGCTCAGCTCTTGCTACCTGGAGCTGCTAACTCTACACTGCTCCCCGTGGCTCTGGAACTCTCGGTGCTCAACCCTGACTTGGAGGAAAGAAGCCTGGAATCAAGCACAGCTTTAGCTCCCGTCCCCACTCCACAGGGTGCGGCCACATGTTCCACCGTGCTTGTGTGCCCACCTGGTGTTTGTCCCATCAGGATTCCAGGGAGAAAAAAGCAGGGGCCCAAGGCGCCAATCGACTCAACACCTCTTCGTGAAGCTACGTCCTCTGTCCCCTGTGTGCCTTCATGCCTAACTGCCATCCACCTAGCACAAAGGAAGAAAATGCTAGAGGCCGCGTACATCAGCCAAGAACGCCCTTCTTCAGAACAGACTTCAGCTGTGGTGTGTTTGTGTGAAAGCATGATCAATGGGACCTACAGGTTACTCTGCCCGAGACACAGGCCTGTAAGGAAGGCTGCTCTCTCGGCTAATATCTTGTTTGAGGCAGTTAGCACTGTTGTACCCCGTGGGCCTAACTTTAGGCCTTGTTCCCTGGCCACTCTCTCAAAGAATCCAGGCGAATCCTGCCTGAACTTTACCTAAGAGCAGTGGAGAGGAACCGTGATGTAGACAGCATCACGGTTCCGGAGGGTGGAAACACTTTCAGGGTTTCTATGTGGGAGCCTAGGAAACGACTCCCTTAAATCACAGGGCGAGAGAAACAGCTTCGCGCAGAGGCACGTCTCGCACCAGCTCTAGTGTCACGAAGCTGCCTGGACCCCTGAGTTCCAGGCACCATCTTCGAAGGCAGAAATCTGGGCAGATACCGTGCCTTAAGTTCCCTCCGGTCACTGGGTTAGAGGACGCGGTGTACTGTGTACTGTGGCTGAGAGCTCTGGCAACGGCCTCCTTAAAGTCAACGCCAGCGAGAAGAAGGCCGGTGCCGAAGACACATCTCTTGGCTCAGCTCTTCTTTCTGGGCCTAGTCCCGTTGCCCCGTGTGTGAGTGCAGGCCGCAAAACAACCACCTAACTCGCAGGCACCGCACTGTACAGCATCCGTGCTTCAGCCAGGATAGCCGTTGCTGAGAGTGGAAGCATTTCGCTGTGTGCCTGCGGGTGTGCGCTGCCAGCGAGCAAAAAACCATTTTCGGAGTGAGAATCAGGCGGCGGCAGAAGGCAGAACATGAGTTCCCACTTGTTTCATGAAGCCAGGCCTGGGCCCCGCTTTGCTATGCAAGTCTCATTGCTAGCGTACGAACGCGAAGCCCTAACAGTGTAGAGAACCCGTCCTTTAGCTACCGCCGACCTCTCTCTGGGAGGAAGCAGTGTACGGTGTCCGGGCGCGAGTGCCTGGGGAACGGCTTCCATATGCCAAAGCGAGGTTAGAAACAGGCCGTTGCGGAAGGCACCTCTCGGCTCAGCTCTTGCTACCTGGAGCTGCTAACCCTACACCGTTCCCCGTGGCTCTGGAACTCTCGGTGCTCAACCCTGACTCGGAGGAAAGAAGCCTGGAAACAAGCACAGCCCTAGCTCTCATCCCCTCTCCGCAGGGTGGGGCCACATGTTCCACCGTGCTTGTGTGCCCACCTGGGGAGGGGGTCCCACCAGAATTCCAAGGGAGAAAGAAGCAGGGGCCCAAGGCGCCTCTCGACTCAACACCTCTTGCCTGAAGCTAGGTCGCCAGGCCCAGTGTGCGTTGAGTCCGAACTGCCATCCGCCTAACGCAAAGTAAGCAAACGCTAGAGGCCCCGAGCCTCAGCCAAGAATGCCCGACTTGAGCGCGCACTTCACCTGTGGGGTGTTTGTGTGAAAGTATGAGCAATGGAACCTAAACGTTACTCTGACCGAGAAACAGGCCTGTAAGGTAGTCCGCTCTCTCGACTCATCTCTTGTTTGAGGCGGTTAGCACTGCTCTACCCTGTGGGCCTGCCTGGAGGCCTACGTCCCTGGCCACTCTCACGAAGAATCCAGGCGAAGCGTGCCCGAACTTTACCTAGGAGCAGTGGAGAGGAACCCTGATATAGACAGAATCACGATTCCGGAGGGTGGCAACACTTTCAGGGTGTCTGTGTGAGAGCCTAGGAAACGATTCCCCTACGCCACAGGGCGAGAGAAACGGCTTCACGCAGTGGCACCTCTCACACCACTTCTAATGTCACGAAGCTAGTACTCCTCCAGCATGGATGCGTGGATCCCTGAGTTCCAGGCACCTCCTTCGAAGGCAGAAATCTGTGCAGATACCGTGCCTTAAGCTCCCGCCGGTCACTGGATTAGAGGACGGGGTATACTGTGTACTGTGGCTGAGAGCTCTGGGAACGGCCGCCCTATAGTCAACCCCAGCGAGAAAAAGGCCGGTGCTGAAGACACACCTCTTGGCTCAGCTCTTCTTTGTGGGCCTATTACCGTTGCCCCGTGTGTGAGTGCAGGCTGCAAAACAACCACCTAACTCGCAGGCACCACACTGAAGAGCATCCGTGCTTCAGCCAGGAGAGCTGCTGCTGAGAGTGGAAGCATTTCGCTGTGTGCCTGCAGGCATGCGCTGCCAGCGAGTAAAAAACCATTTGCCGAGTGACACACAGGCGGCGGCAGAAGGCAGAACACGAGTCCCCACTTGTTTCATGAAGCCAGGCCTGCGGCCCCGCTTTGGTATACAACTCTCACTGCTAGCGTACAAAGGCGAAGCCAAAACAGGGTAGAGAACCCGTGCTTTAGCTACGGCCGACCTCTCTGCGGGAGGAAGCAGTGTACGGTGTCCGGGCGCGAGTGCCTGGAGAACGGCTTCCATACGCCATAGCGAGGTTAGAAACAGGCCGTTGCGGAAGGCACCTCTCGGCTCAGCTCTTGCTACCTGGAGCTGCTAACTCTACACTGCTCCCCGTGGCTCTGGAACTCTCGGTGCTCAACCCTGACTTGGAGGAAAGAAGCCTGGAATCAAGCACAGCTTTAGCTCCCGTCCCCACTCCACAGGGTGCGGCCACATGTTCCACCGTGCTTGTGTGCCCACCTGGTGTTTGTCCCATCAGGATTCCAGGGAGAAAAAAGCAGGGGCCCAAGGCGCCAATCGACTCAACACCTCTTCGTGAAGCTACGTCCTCTGTCCCCTGTGTGCCTTCATGCCTAACTGCCATCCACCTAGCACAAAGGAAGAAAATGCTAGAGGCCGCGTACATCAGCCAAGAACGCCCTTCTTCAGAACAGACTTCAGCTGTGGTGTGTTTGTGTGAAAGCATGATCAATGGGACCTACAGGTTACTCTGCCCGAGACACAGGCCTGTAAGGAAGGCTGCTCTCTCGGCTAATATCTTGTTTGAGGCAGTTAGCACTGTTGTACCCCGTGGGCCTAACTTTAGGCCTTGTTCCCTGGCCACTCTCTCAAAGAATCCAGGCGAATCCTGCCTGAACTTTACCTAAGAGCAGTGGAGAGGAACCGTGATGTAGACAGCATCACGGTTCCGGAGGGTGGAAACACTTTCAGGGTTTCTATCTGGGACCCTAGGAAACGACTCCCTTAAATCACAGGGCGAGAGAAACAGCTTCGCGCAGAGGCACGTCTCGCACCAGCTCTAGTGTCACGAAGCTGCCTGGACCCCTGAGTTCCAGGCACCATCTTCGAAGGCAGAAATCTGGGCAGATACCGTGCCTTAAGTTCCCTCCGGTCACTGGGTTAGAGGACGCGGTGTACTGTGTACTGTGGCTGAGAGCTCTGGCAACGGCCTCCTTAAAGTCAACGCCAGCGAGAAGAAGGCCGGTGCCGAAGACACATCTCTTGGCTCAGCTCTTCTTTCTGGGCCTAGTCCCGTTGCCCCGTGTGTGAGTGCAGGCCGCAAAACAACCACCTAACTCGCAGGCACCGCACTGTACAGCATCCGTGCTTCAGCCAGGATAGCCGTTGCTGAGAGTGGAAGCATTTCGCTGTGTGCCTGCGGGTGTGCGCTGCCAGCGAGCAAAAAACCATTTTCGGAGTGAGAATCAGGCGGCGGCAGAAGGCAGAACATGAGTTCCCACTTGTTTCATGAAGCCAGGCCTGGGCCCCGCTTTGCTATGCAAGTCTCATTGCTAGCGTACGAACGCGAAGCCCTAACAGTGTAGAGAACCCGTCCTTTAGCTACCGCCGACCTCTCTCTGGGAGGAAGCAGTGTACGGTGTCCGGGCGCGAGTGCCTGGGGAACGGCTTCCATATGCCAAAGCGAGGTTAGAAACAGGCCGTTGCGGAAGGCACCTCTCGGCTCAGCTCTTGCTACCTGGAGCTGCTAACCCTACACCGTTCCCCGTGGCTCTGGAACTCTCGGTGCTCAACCCTGACTCGGAGGAAAGAAGCCTGGAAACAAGCACAGCCCTAGCTCTCATCCCCTCTCCGCAGGGTGGGGCCACATGTTCCACCGTGCTTGTGTGCCCACCTGGGGAGGGGGTCCCACCAGAATTCCAAGGGAGAAAGAAGCAGGGGCCCAAGGCGCCTCTCGACTCAACACCTCTTGCCTGAAGCTAGGTCGCCAGGCCCAGTGTGCGTTGAGTCCGAACTGCCTTCCGCCTAACGCAAAGTAAGCAAACGCTAGAGGCCCCGAGCCTCAGCCAAGAATGCCCGACTTGAGCGCGCACTTCACCTGTGGGGTGTTTGTGTGAAAGTATGAGCAATGGAACCTAAACGTTACTCTGACCGAGAAACAGGCCTGTAAGGTAGTCCGCTCTCTCGACTCATCTCTTGTTTGAGGCGGTTAGCACTGCTCTACCCTGTGGGCCTGCCTGGAGGCCTACGTCCCTGGCCACTCTCACGAAGAATCCAGGCGAAGCGTGCCCGAACTTTACCTAGGAGCAGTGGAGAGGAACCCTGATATAGACAGAATCACGATTCCGGAGGGTGGCAACACTTTCAGGGTGTCTGTGTGAGAGCCTAGGAAACGATTCCCCTACGCCACAGGGCGAGAGAAACGGCTTCACGCAGTGGCACCTCTCACACCACTTCTAATGTCACGAAGCTAGTACTCCTCCAGCATGGATGCGTGGATCCCTGAGTTCCAGGCACCTCCTTCGAAGGCAGAAATCTGTGCAGATACCGTGCCTTAAGCTCCCGCCGGTCACTGGATTAGAGGACGGGGTATACTGTGTACTGTGGCTGAGAGCTCTGGGAACGGCCGCCCTATAGTCAACCCCAGCGAGAAAAAGGCCGGTGCTGAAGACACACCTCTTGGCTCAGCTCTTCTTTGTGGGCCTATTACCGTTGCCCCGTGTGTGAGTGCAGGCTGCAAAACAACCACCTAACTCGCAGGCACCACACTGAAGAGCATCCGTGCTTCAGCCAGGAGAGCTGCTGCTGAGAGTGGAAGCATTTCGCTGTGTGCCTGCAGGCATGCGCTGCCAGCGAGTAAAAAACCATTTGCCGAGTGACACACAGGCGGCGGCAGAAGGCAGAACACGAGTCCCCACTTGTTTCATGAAGCCAGGCCTGCGGCCCCGCTTTGGTATACAACTCTCACTGCTAGCGTACAAAGGCGAAGCCAAAACAGGGTAGAGAACCCGTGCTTTAGCTACGGCCGACCTCTCTGCGGGAGGAAGCAGTGTACGGTGTCCGGGCGCGAGTGCCTGGAGAACGGCTTCCATACGCCATAGCGAGGTTAGAAACAGGCCGTTGCGGAAGGCACCTCTCGGCTCAGCTCTTGCTACCTGGAGCTGCTAACTCTACACTGCTCCCCGTGGCTCTGGAACTCTCGGTGCTCAACCCTGACTTGGAGGAAAGAAGCCTGGAATCAAGCACAGCTTTAGCTCCCGTCCCCACTCCACAGGGTGCGGCCACATGTTCCACCGTGCTTGTGTGCCCACCTGGTGTTTGTCCCATCAGGATTCCAGGGAGAAAAAAGCAGGGGCCCAAGGCGCCAATCGACTCAACACCTCTTCGTGAAGCTACGTCCTCTGTCCCCTGTGTGCCTTCATGCCTAACTGCCATCCACCTAGCACAAAGGAAGAAAATGCTAGAGGCCGCGTACATCAGCCAAGAACGCCCTTCTTCAGAACAGACTTCAGCTGTGGTGTGTTTGTGTGAAAGCATGATCAATGGGACCTACAGGTTACTCTGCCCGAGACACAGGCCTGTAAGGAAGGCTGCTCTCTCGGCTAATATCTTGTTTGAGGCAGTTAGCACTGTTGTACCCCGTGGGCCTAACTTTAGGCCTTGTTCCCTGGCCACTCTCTCAAAGAATCCAGGCGAATCCTGCCTGAACTTTACCTAAGAGCAGTGGAGAGGAACCGTGATGTAGACAGCATCACGGTTCCGGAGGGTGGAAACACTTTCAGGGTTTCTATGTGGGAGCCTAGGAAACGACTCCCTTAAATCACAGGGCGAGAGAAACAGCTTCGCGCAGAGGCACGTCTCGCACCAGCTCTAGTGTCACGAAGCTGCCTGGACCCCTGAGTTCCAGGCACCATCTTCGAAGGCAGAAATCTGGGCAGATACCGTGCCTTAAGTTCCCTCCGGTCACTGGGTTAGAGGACGCGGTGTACTGTGTACTGTGGCTGAGAGCTCTGGCAACGGCCTCCTTAAAGTCAACGCCAGCGAGAAGAAGGCCGGTGCCGAAGACACATCTCTTGGCTCAGCTCTTCTTTCTGGGCCTAGTCCCGTTGCCCCGTGTGTGAGTGCAGGCCGCAAAACAACCACCTAACTCGCAGGCACCGCACTGTACAGCATCCGTGCTTCAGCCAGGATAGCCGTTGCTGAGAGTGGAAGCATTTCGCTGTGTGCCTGCGGGTGTGCGCTGCCAGCGAGCAAAAAACCATTTTCGGAGTGAGAATCAGGCGGCGGCAGAAGGCAGAACATGAGTTCCCACTTGTTTCATGAAGCCAGGCCTGGGCCCCGCTTTGCTATGCAAGTCTCATTGCTAGCATACGAACGCGAAGCCCTAACAGTGTAGAGAACCCGTCCTTTAGCTACCGCCGACCTCTCTCTGGGAGGAAGCAGTGTACGGTGTCCGGGCGCGAGTGCCTGGGGAACGGCTTCCATATGCCAAAGCGAGGTTAGAAACAGGCCGTTGCGGAAGGCACCTCTCGGCTCAGCTCTTGCTACCTGGAGCTGCTAACCCTACACCGTTCCCCGTGGCTCTGGAACTCTCGGTGCTCAACCCTGACTCGGAGGAAAGAAGCCTGGAAACAAGCACAGCCCTAGCTCTCATCCCCTCTCCGCAGGGTGGGGCCACATGTTCCACCGTGCTTGTGTGCCCACCTGGGGAGGGGGTCCCACCAGAATTCCAAGGGAGAAAGAAGCAGGGGCCCAAGGCGCCTCTCGACTCAACACCTCTTGCCTGAAGCTAGGTCGCCAGGCCCAGTGTGCGTTGAGTCCGAACTGCCATCCGCCTAACGCAAAGTAAGCAAACGCTAGAGGCCCCGAGCCTCAGCCAAGAATGCCCGACTTGAGCGCGCACTTCACCTGTGGGGTGTTTGTGTGAAAGTATGAGCAATGGAACCTAAACGTTACTCTGACCGAGAAACAGGCCTGTAAGGTAGTCCGCTCTCTCGACTCATCTCTTGTTTGAGGCGGTTAGCACTGCTCTACCCTGTGGGCCTGCCTGGAGGCCTACGTCCCTGGCCACTCTCACGAAGAATCCAGGCGAAGCGTGCCCGAACTTTACCTAGGAGCAGTGGAGAGGAACCCTGATATAGACAGAATCACGATTCCGGAGGGTGGCAACACTTTCAGGGTGTCTGTGTGAGAGCCTAGGAAACGATTCCCCTACGCCACAGGGCGAGAGAAACGGCTTCACGCAGTGGCACCTCTCACACCACTTCTAATGTCACGAAGCTAGTACTCCTCCAGCATGGATGCGTGGATCCCTGAGTTCCAGGCACCTCCTTCGAAGGCAGAAATCTGTGCAGATACCGTGCCTTAAGCTCCCGCCGGTCACTGGATTAGAGGACGGGGTATACTGTGTACTGTGGCTGAGAGCTCTGGGAACGGCCGCCCTATAGTCAACCCCAGCGAGAAAAAGGCCGGTGCTGAAGACACACCTCTTGGCTCAGCTCTTCTTTGTGGGCCTATTACCGTTGCCCCGTGTGTGAGTGCAGGCTGCAAAACAACCACCTAACTCGCAGGCACCACACTGAAGAGCATCCGTGCTTCAGCCAGGAGAGCTGCTGCTGAGAGTGGAAGCATTTCGCTGTGTGCCTGCAGGCATGCGCTGCCAGCGAGTAAAAAACCATTTGCCGAGTGACACACAGGCGGCGGCAGAAGGCAGAACACGAGTCCCCACTTGTTTCATGAAGCCAGGCCTGCGGCCCCGCTTTGGTATACAACTCTCACTGCTAGCGTACAAAGGCGAAGCCAAAACAGGGTAGAGAACCCGTGCTTTAGCTACGGCCGACCTCTCTGCGGGAGGAAGCAGTGTACGGTGTCCGGGCGCGAGTGCCTGGAGAACGGCTTCCATACGCCATAGCGAGGTTAGAAACAGGCCGTTGCGGAAGGCACCTCTCGGCTCAGCTCTTGCTACCTGGAGCTGCTAACTCTACACTGCTCCCCGTGGCTCTGGAACTCTCGGTGCTCAACCCTGACTTGGAGGAAAGAAGCCTGGAATCAAGCACAGCTTTAGCTCCCGTCCCCACTCCACAGGGTGCGGCCACATGTTCCACCGTGCTTGTGTGCCCACCTGGTGTTTGTCCCATCAGGATTCCAGGGAGAAAAAAGCAGGGGCCCAAGGCGCCAATCGACTCAACACCTCTTCGTGAAGCTACGTCCTCTGTCCCCTGTGTGCCTTCATGCCTAACTGCCATCCACCTAGCACAAAGGAAGAAAATGCTAGAGGCCGCGTACATCAGCCAAGAACGCCCTTCTTCAGAACAGACTTCAGCTGTGGTGTGTTTGTGTGAAAGCATGATCAATGGGACCTACAGGTTACTCTGCCCGAGACACAGGCCTGTAAGGAAGGCTGCTCTCTCGGCTAATATCTTGTTTGAGGCAGTTAGCACTGTTGTACCCCATGGGCCTAACTTTAGGCCTTGTTCCCTGGCCACTCTCTCAAAGAATCCAGGCGAATCCTGCCTGAACTTTACCTAAGAGCAGTGGAGAGGAACCGTGATGTAGACAGCATCACGGTTCCGGAGGGTGGAAACACTTTCAGGGTTTCTATGGGGGAGCCTAGGAAACGACTCCCTTAAATCACAGGGCGAGAGAAACAGCTTCGCGCAGAGGCACGTCTCGCACCAGCTCTAGTGTCACGAAGCTGCCTGGACCCCTGAGTTCCAGGCACCATCTTCGAAGGCAGAAATCTGGGCAGATACCGTGCCTTAAGTTCCCTCCGGTCACTGGGTTAGAGGACGCGGTGTACTGTGTACTGTGGCTGAGAGCTCTGGCAACGGCCTCCTTAAAGTCAACGCCAGCGAGAAGAAGGCCGGTGCCGAAGACACATCTCTTGGCTCAGCTCTTCTTTCTGGGCCTAGTCCCGTTGCCCCGTGTGTGAGTGCAGGCCGCAAAACAACCACCTAACTCGCAGGCACCGCACTGTACAGCATCCGTGCTTCAGCCAGGATAGCCGTTGCTGAGAGTGGAAGCATTTCGCTGTGTGCCTGCGGGCGTGCGCTGCCAGCGAGCAAAAAACCATTTTCGGAGTGAGAATCAGGCGGCGGCAGAAGGCAGAACATGAGTTCCCACTTGTTTCATGAAGCCAGGCCTGGGCCCCGCTTTGCTATGCAAGTCTCATTGCTAGCGTACGAACGCGAAGCCCTAACAGTGTAGAGAACCCGTCCTTTAGCTACCGCCGACCTCTCTCTGGGAGGAAGCAGTGTACGGTGTCCGGGCGCGAGTGCCTGGGGAACGGCTTCCATATGCCAAAGCGAGGTTAGAAACAGGCCGTTGCGGAAGGCACCTCTTGGCTCAGCTCTTGCTACCTGGAGCTGCTAACCCTACACCGTTCCCCGTGGCTCTGGAACTCTCGGTGCTCAACCCTGACTCGGAGGAAAGAAGCCTGGAAACAAGCACAGCCCTAGCTCTCATCCCCTCTCCGCAGGGTGGGGCCACATGTTCCACCGTGCTTGTGTGCCCACCTGGGGAGGGGGTCCCACCAGAATTCCAAGGGAGAAAGAAGCAGGGGCCCAAGGCGCCTCTCGACTCAACACCTCTTGCCTGAAGCTAGGTCGCCAGGCCCAGTGTGCGTTGAGTCCGAACTGCCTTCCGCCTAACGCAAAGTAAGCAAACGCTAGAGGCCCCGAGCCTCAGCCAAGAATGCCCGACTTGAGCGCGCACTTCACCTGTGGGGTGTTTGTGTGAAAGTATGAGCAATGGAACCTAAACGTTACTCTGACCGAGAAACAGGCCTGTAAGGTAGTCCGCTCTCTCGACTCATCTCTTGTTTGAGGCGGTTAGCACTGCTCTACCCTGTGGGCCTGCCTGGAGGCCTACGTCCCTGGCCACTCTCACGAAGAATCCAGGCGAAGCGTGCCCGAACTTTACCTAGGAGCAGTGGAGAGGAACCCTGATATAGACAGAATCACGATTCCGGAGGGTGGCAACACTTTCAGGGTGTCTGTGTGAGAGCCTAGGAAACGATTCCCCTACGCCACAGGGCGAGAGAAACGGCTTCACGCAGTGGCACCTCTCACACCACTTCTAATGTCACGAAGCTAGTACTCCTCCAGCATGGATGCGTGGATCCCTGAGTTCCAGGCACCTCCTTCGAAGGCAGAAATCTGTGCAGATACCGTGCCTTAAGCTCCCGCCGGTCACTGGATTAGAGGACGGGGTATACTGTGTACTGTGGCTGAGAGCTCTGGGAACGGCCGCCCTATAGTCAACCCCAGCGAGAAAAAGGCCGGTGCTGAAGACACACCTCTTGGCTCAGCTCTTCTTTGTGGGCCTATTACCGTTGCCCCGTGTGTGAGTGCAGGCTGCAAAACAACCACCTAACTCGCAGGCACCACACTGAAGAGCATCCGTGCTTCAGCCAGGAGAGCTGCTGCTGAGAGTGGAAGCATTTCGCTGTGTGCCTGCAGGCATGCGCTGCCAGCGAGTAAAAAACCATTTGCCGAGTGACACACAGGCGGCGGCAAAGGCAGAACACGAGTCCCCACTTGTTTCATGAAGCCAGGCCTGTGGCCCCGCTTTGGTATACAACTCTCACTGCTAGCGTACAAAGGCGAAGCCAAAACAGGGTAGAGAACCCGTGCTTTAGCTACGGCCGACCTCTCTGCGGGAGGAAGCAGTGTACGGTGTCCGGGCGCGAGTGCCTGGAGAACGGCTTCCATACGCCATAGCGAGGTTAGAAACAGGCCATTGCGGAAGGCACCTCTCGGCTCAGCTCTTGCTACCTGGAGCTGCTAACTCTACACTGCTCCCCGTGGCTCTGGAACTCTCGGTGCTCAACCCTGACTTGGAGGAAAGAAGCCTGGAATCAAGCACAGCTTTAGCTCCCGTCCCCACTCCACAGGGTGCGGCCACATGTTCCACCGTGCTTGTGTGCCCACCTGGTGTTTGTCCCATCAGGATTCCAGGGAGAAAAAAGCAGGGGCCCAAGGCGCCAATCGACTCAACACCTCTTCCTGAAGCTACGTCCTCTGTCCCCTGTGTGCCTTCATGCCTAACTGCCATCCACCTAGCACAAAGGAAGAAAATGCTAGAGGCCGCGTACATCAGCCAAGAACGCCCTTCTTCAGAACAGACTTCAGCTGTGGTGTGTTTGTGTGAAAGCATGATCAATGGGACCTACAGGTTACTCTGCCCGAGACACAGGCCTGTAAGGAAGGCTGCTCTCTCGGCTAATATCTTGTTTGAGGCAGTTAGCACTGTTGTACCCCGTGGGCCTAACTTTAGGCCTTGTTCCCTGGCCACTCTCTCAAAGAATCCAGGCGAATCCTGCCTGAACTTTACCTAAGAGCAGTGGAGAGGAACCGTGATGTAGACAGCATCACGGTTCCGGAGGGTGGAAACACTTTCAGGGTTTCTATGTGGGAGCCTAGGAAACGACTCCCTTAAATCACAGGGCGAGAGAAACAGCTTCGCGCAGAGGCACGTCTCGCACCAGCTCTAGTGTCACGAAGCTGCCTGGACCCCTGAGTTCCAGGCACCATCTTCGAAGGCAGAAATCTGGGCAGATACCGTGCCTTAAGTTCCCTCCGGTCACTGGGTTAGAGGACGCGGTGTACTGTGTACTGTGGCTGAGAGCTCTGGCAACGGCCTCCTTAAAGTCAACGCCAGCGAGAAGAAGGCCGGTGCCGAAGACACATCTCTTGGCTCAGCTCTTCTTTCTGGGCCTAGTCCCGTTGCCCCGTGTGTGAGTGCAGGCCGCAAAACAACCACCTAACTCGCAGGCACCGCACTGTACAGCATCCGTGCTTCAGCCAGGATAGCCGTTGCTGAGAGTGGAAGCATTTCGCTGTGTGCCTGCGGGTGTGCGCTGCCAGCGAGCAAAAAACCATTTTCGGAGTGAGAATCAGGCGGCGGCAGAAGGCAGAACATGAGTTCCCACTTGTTTCATGAAGCCAGGCCTGGGCCCCGCTTTGCTATGCAAGTCTCATTGCTAGCGTACGAACGCGAAGCCCTAACAGTGTAGAGAACCCGTCCTTTAGCTACCGCCGACCTCTCTCTGGGAGGAAGCAGTGTACGGTGTCCGGGCGCGAGTGCCTGGGGAACGGCTTCCATATGCCAAAGCGAGGTTAGAAACAGGCCGTTGCGGAAGGCACCTCTCGGCTCAGCTCTTGCTACCTGGAGCTGCTAACCCTACACCGTTCCCCGTGGCTCTGGAACTCTCGGTGCTCAACCCTGACTCGGAGGAAAGAAGCCTGGAAACAAGCACAGCCCTAGCTCTCATCCCCTCTCCGCAGGGTGGGGCCACATGTTCCACCGTGCTTGTGTGCCCACCTGGGGAGGGGGTCCCACCAGAATTCCAAGGGAGAAAGAAGCAGGGGCCCAAGGCGCCTCTCGACTCAACACCTCTTGCCTGAAGCTAGGTCGCCAGGCCCAGTGTGCGTTGAGTCCGAACTGCCATCCGCCTAACGCAAAGTAAGCAAACGCTAGAGGCCCCGAGCCTCAGCCAAGAATGCCCGACTTGAGCGCGCACTTCACCTGTGGGGTGTTTGTGTGAAAGTATGAGCAATGGAACCTAAACGTTACTCTGACCGAGAAACAGGCCTGTAAGGTAGTCCGCTCTCTCGACTCATCTCTTGTTTGAGGCGGTTAGCACTGCTCTACCCTGTGGGCCTGCCTGGAGGCCTACGTCCCTGGCCACTCTCACGAAGAATCCAGGCGAAGCGTGCCCGAACTTTACCTAGGAGCAGTGGAGAGGAACCCTGATATAGACAGAATCACGATTCCGGAGGGTGGCAACACTTTCAGGGTGTCTGTGTGAGAGCCTAGGAAACGATTCCCCTACGCCACAGGGCGAGAGAAACGGCTTCACGCAGTGGCACCTCTCACACCACTTCTAATGTCACGAAGCTAGTACTCCTCCAGCATGGATGCGTGGATCCCTGAGTTCCAGGCACCTCCTTCGAAGGCAGAAATCTGTGCAGATACCGTGCCTTAAGCTCCCGCCGGTCACTGGATTAGAGGACGGGGTATACTGTGTACTGTGGCTGAGAGCTCTGGGAACGGCCGCCCTATAGTCAACCCCAGCGAGAAAAAGGCCGGTGCTGAAGACACACCTCTTGGCTCAGCTCTTCTTTGTGGGCCTATTACCGTTGCCCCGTGTGTGAGTGCAGGCTGCAAAACAACCACCTAACTCGCAGGCACCACACTGAAGAGCATCCGTGCTTCAGCCAGGAGAGCTGCTGCTGAGAGTGGAAGCATTTCGCTGTGTGCCTGCAGGCATGCGCTGCCAGCGAGTAAAAAACCATTTGCCGAGTGACACACAGGCGGCGGCAGAAGGCAGAACACGAGTCCCCACTTGTTTCATGAAGCCAGGCCTGCGGCCCCGCTTTGGTATACAACTCTCACTGCTAGCGTACAAAGGCGAAGCCAAAACAGGGTAGAGAACCCGTGCTTTAGCTACGGCCGACCTCTCTGCGGGAGGAAGCAGTGTACGGTGTCCGGGCGCGAGTGCCTGGAGAACGGCTTCCATACGCCATAGCGAGGTTAGAAACAGGCCGTTGCGGAAGGCACCTCTCGGCTCAGCTCTTGCTACCTGGAGCTGCTAACTCTACACTGCTCCCCGTGGCTCTGGAACTCTCGGTGCTCAACCCTGACTTGGAGGAAAGAAGCCTGGAATCAAGCACAGCTTTAGCTCCCGTCCCCACTCCACAGGGTGCGGCCACATGTTCCACCGTGCTTGTGTGCCCACCTGGTGTTTGTCCCATCAGGATTCCAGGGAGAAAAAAGCAGGGGCCCAAGGCGCCAATCGACTCAACACCTCTTCGTGAAGCTACGTCCTCTGTCCCCTGTGTGCCTTCATGCCTAACTGCCATCCACCTAGCACAAAGGAAGAAAATGCTAGAGGCCGCGTACATCAGCCAAGAACGCCCTTCTTCAGAACAGACTTCAGCTGTGGTGTGTTTGTGTGAAAGCATGATCAATGGGACCTACAGGTTACTCTGCCCGAGACACAGGCCTGTAAGGAAGGCTGCTCTCTCGGCTAATATCTTGTTTGAGGCAGTTAGCACTGTTGTACCCCGTGGGCCTAACTTTAGGCCTTGTTCCCTGGCCACTCTCTCAAAGAATCCAGGCGAATCCTGCCTGAACTTTACCTAAGAGCAGTGGAGAGGAACCGTGATGTAGACAGCATCACGGTTCCGGAGGGTGGAAACACTTTCAGGGTTTCTATCTGGGACCCTAGGAAACGACTCCCTTAAATCACAGGGCGAGAGAAACAGCTTCGCGCAGAGGCACGTCTCGCACCAGCTCTAGTGTCACGAAGCTGCCTGGACCCCTGAGTTCCAGGCACCATCTTCGAAGGCAGAAATCTGGGCAGATACCGTGCCTTAAGTTCCCTCCGGTCACTGGGTTAGAGGACGCGGTGTACTGTGTACTGTGGCTGAGAGCTCTGGCAACGGCCTCCTTAAAGTCAACGCCAGCGAGAAGAAGGCCGGTGCCGAAGACACATCTCTTGGCTCAGCTCTTCTTTCTGGGCCTAGTCCCGTTGCCCCGTGTGTGAGTGCAGGCCGCAAAACAACCACCTAACTCGCAGGCACCGCACTGTACAGCATCCGTGCTTCAGCCAGGATAGCCGTTGCTGAGAGTGGAAGCATTTCGCTGTGTGCCTGCGGGTGTGCGCTGCCAGCGAGCAAAAAACCATTTTCGGAGTGAGAATCAGGCGGCGGCAGAAGGCAGAACATGAGTTCCCACTTGTTTCATGAAGCCAGGCCTGGGCCCCGCTTTGCTATGCAAGTCTCATTGCTAGCGTACGAACGCGAAGCCCTAACAGTGTAGAGAACCCGTCCTTTAGCTACCGCCGACCTCTCTCTGGGAGGAAGCAGTGTACGGTGTCCGGGCGCGAGTGCCTGGGGAACGGCTTCCATATGCCAAAGCGAGGTTAGAAACAGGCCGTTGCGGAAGGCACCTCTCGGCTCAGCTCTTGCTACCTGGAGCTGCTAACCCTACACCGTTCCCCGTGGCTCTGGAACTCTCGGTGCTCAACCCTGACTCGGAGGAAAGAAGCCTGGAAACAAGCACAGCCCTAGCTCTCATCCCCTCTCCGCAGGGTGGGGCCACATGTTCCACCGTGCTTGTGTGCCCACCTGGGGAGGGGGTCCCACCAGAATTCCAAGGGAGAAAGAAGCAGGGGCCCAAGGCGCCTCTCGACTCAACACCTCTTGCCTGAAGCTAGGTCGCCAGGCCCAGTGTGCGTTGAGTCCGAACTGCCTTCCGCCTAACGCAAAGTAAGCAAACGCTAGAGGCCCCGAGCCTCAGCCAAGAATGCCCGACTTGAGCGCGCACTTCACCTGTGGGGTGTTTGTGTGAAAGTATGAGCAATGGAACCTAAACGTTACTCTGACCGAGAAACAGGCCTGTAAGGTAGTCCGCTCTCTCGACTCATCTCTTGTTTGAGGCGGTTAGCACTGCTCTACCCTGTGGGCCTGCCTGGAGGCCTACGTCCCTGGCCACTCTCACGAAGAATCCAGGCGAAGCGTGCCCGAACTTTACCTAGGAGCAGTGGAGAGGAACCCTGATATAGACAGAATCACGATTCCGGAGGGTGGCAACACTTTCAGGGTGTCTGTGTGAGAGCCTAGGAAACGATTCCCCTACGCCACAGGGCGAGAGAAACGGCTTCACGCAGTGGCACCTCTCACACCACTTCTAATGTCACGAAGCTAGTACTCCTCCAGCATGGATGCGTGGATCCCTGAGTTCCAGGCACCTCCTTCGAAGGCAGAAATCTGTGCAGATACCGTGCCTTAAGCTCCCGCCGGTCACTGGATTAGAGGACGGGGTATACTGTGTACTGTGGCTGAGAGCTCTGGGAACGGCCGCCCTATAGTCAACCCCAGCGAGAAAAAGGCCGGTGCTGAAGACACACCTCTTGGCTCAGCTCTTCTTTGTGGGCCTATTACCGTTGCCCCGTGTGTGAGTGCAGGCTGCAAAACAACCACCTAACTCGCAGGCACCACACTGAAGAGCATCCGTGCTTCAGCCAGGAGAGCTGCTGCTGAGAGTGGAAGCATTTCGCTGTGTGCCTGCAGGCATGCGCTGCCAGCGAGTAAAAAACCATTTGCCGAGTGACACACAGGCGGCGGCAGAAGGCAGAACACGAGTCCCCACTTGTTTCATGAAGCCAGGCCTGCGGCCCCGCTTTGGTATACAACTCTCACTGCTAGCGTACAAAGGCGAAGCCAAAACAGGGTAGAGAACCCGTGCTTTAGCTACGGCCGACCTCTCTGCGGGAGGAAGCAGTGTACGGTGTCCGGGCGCGAGTGCCTGGAGAACGGCTTCCATACGCCATAGCGAGGTTAGAAACAGGCCGTTGCGGAAGGCACCTCTCGGCTCAGCTCTTGCTACCTGGAGCTGCTAACTCTACACTGCTCCCCGTGGCTCTGGAACTCTCGGTGCTCAACCCTGACTTGGAGGAAAGAAGCCTGGAATCAAGCACAGCTTTAGCTCCCGTCCCCACTCCACAGGGTGCGGCCACATGTTCCACCGTGCTTGTGTGCCCACCTGGTGTTTGTCCCATCAGGATTCCAGGGAGAAAAAAGCAGGGGCCCAAGGCGCCAATCGACTCAACACCTCTTCGTGAAGCTACGTCCTCTGTCCCCTGTGTGCCTTCATGCCTAACTGCCATCCACCTAGCACAAAGGAAGAAAATGCTAGAGGCCGCGTACATCAGCCAAGAACGCCCTTCTTCAGAACAGACTTCAGCTGTGGTGTGTTTGTGTGAAAGCATGATCAATGGGACCTACAGGTTACTCTGCCCGAGACACAGGCCTGTAAGGAAGGCTGCTCTCTCGGCTAATATCTTGTTTGAGGCAGTTAGCACTGTTGTACCCCGTGGGCCTAACTTTAGGCCTTGTTCCCTGGCCACTCTCTCAAAGAATCCAGGCGAATCCTGCCTGAACTTTACCTAAGAGCAGTGGAGAGGAACCGTGATGTAGACAGCATCACGGTTCCGGAGGGTGGAAACACTTTCAGGGTTTCTATGTGGGAGCCTAGGAAACGACTCCCTTAAATCACAGGGCGAGAGAAACAGCTTCGCGCAGAGGCACGTCTCGCACCAGCTCTAGTGTCACGAAGCTGCCTGGACCCCTGAGTTCCAGGCACCATCTTCGAAGGCAGAAATCTGGGCAGATACCGTGCCTTAAGTTCCCTCCGGTCACTGGGTTAGAGGACGCGGTGTACTGTGTACTGTGGCTGAGAGCTCTGGCAACGGCCTCCTTAAAGTCAACGCCAGCGAGAAGAAGGCCGGTGCCGAAGACACATCTCTTGGCTCAGCTCTTCTTTCTGGGCCTAGTCCCGTTGCCCCGTGTGTGAGTGCAGGCCGCAAAACAACCACCTAACTCGCAGGCACCGCACTGTACAGCATCCGTGCTTCAGCCAGGATAGCCGTTGCTGAGAGTGGAAGCATTTCGCTGTGTGCCTGCGGGTGTGCGCTGCCAGCGAGCAAAAAACCATTTTCGGAGTGAGAATCAGGCGGCGGCAGAAGGCAGAACATGAGTTCCCACTTGTTTCATGAAGCCAGGCCTGGGCCCCGCTTTGCTATGCAAGTCTCATTGCTAGCATACGAACGCGAAGCCCTAACAGTGTAGAGAACCCGTCCTTTAGCTACCGCCGACCTCTCTCTGGGAGGAAGCAGTGTACGGTGTCCGGGCGCGAGTGCCTGGGGAACGGCTTCCATATGCCAAAGCGAGGTTAGAAACAGGCCGTTGCGGAAGGCACCTCTCGGCTCAGCTCTTGCTACCTGGAGCTGCTAACCCTACACCGTTCCCCGTGGCTCTGGAACTCTCGGTGCTCAACCCTGACTCGGAGGAAAGAAGCCTGGAAACAAGCACAGCCCTAGCTCTCATCCCCTCTCCGCAGGGTGGGGCCACATGTTCCACCGTGCTTGTGTGCCCACCTGGGGAGGGGGTCCCACCAGAATTCCAAGGGAGAAAGAAGCAGGGGCCCAAGGCGCCTCTCGACTCAACACCTCTTGCCTGAAGCTAGGTCGCCAGGCCCAGTGTGCGTTGAGTCCGAACTGCCATCCGCCTAACGCAAAGTAAGCAAACGCTAGAGGCCCCGAGCCTCAGCCAAGAATGCCCGACTTGAGCGCGCACTTCACCTGTGGGGTGTTTGTGTGAAAGTATGAGCAATGGAACCTAAACGTTACTCTGACCGAGAAACAGGCCTGTAAGGTAGTCCGCTCTCTCGACTCATCTCTTGTTTGAGGCGGTTAGCACTGCTCTACCCTGTGGGCCTGCCTGGAGGCCTACGTCCCTGGCCACTCTCACGAAGAATCCAGGCGAAGCGTGCCCGAACTTTACCTAGGAGCAGTGGAGAGGAACCCTGATATAGACAGAATCACGATTCCGGAGGGTGGCAACACTTTCAGGGTGTCTGTGTGAGAGCCTAGGAAACGATTCCCCTACGCCACAGGGCGAGAGAAACGGCTTCACGCAGTGGCACCTCTCACACCACTTCTAATGTCACGAAGCTAGTACTCCTCCAGCATGGATGCGTGGATCCCTGAGTTCCAGGCACCTCCTTCGAAGGCAGAAATCTGTGCAGATACCGTGCCTTAAGCTCCCGCCGGTCACTGGATTAGAGGACGGGGTATACTGTGTACTGTGGCTGAGAGCTCTGGGAACGGCCGCCCTATAGTCAACCCCAGCGAGAAAAAGGCCGGTGCTGAAGACACACCTCTTGGCTCAGCTCTTCTTTGTGGGCCTATTACCGTTGCCCCGTGTGTGAGTGCAGGCTGCAAAACAACCACCTAACTCGCAGGCACCACACTGAAGAGCATCCGTGCTTCAGCCAGGAGAGCTGCTGCTGAGAGTGGAAGCATTTCGCTGTGTGCCTGCAGGCATGCGCTGCCAGCGAGTAAAAAACCATTTGCCGAGTGACACACAGGCGGCGGCAGAAGGCAGAACACGAGTCCCCACTTGTTTCATGAAGCCAGGCCTGCGGCCCCGCTTTGGTATACAACTCTCACTGCTAGCGTACAAAGGCGAAGCCAAAACAGGGTAGAGAACCCGTGCTTTAGCTACGGCCGACCTCTCTGCGGGAGGAAGCAGTGTACGGTGTCCGGGCGCGAGTGCCTGGAGAACGGCTTCCATACGCCATAGCGAGGTTAGAAACAGGCCGTTGCGGAAGGCACCTCTCGGCTCAGCTCTTGCTACCTGGAGCTGCTAACTCTACACTGCTCCCCGTGGCTCTGGAACTCTCGGTGCTCAACCCTGACTTGGAGGAAAGAAGCCTGGAATCAAGCACAGCTTTAGCTCCCGTCCCCACTCCACAGGGTGCGGCCACATGTTCCACCGTGCTTGTGTGCCCACCTGGTGTTTGTCCCATCAGGATTCCAGGGAGAAAAAAGCAGGGGCCCAAGGCGCCAATCGACTCAACACCTCTTCGTGAAGCTACGTCCTCTGTCCCCTGTGTGCCTTCATGCCTAACTGCCATCCACCTAGCACAAAGGAAGAAAATGCTAGAGGCCGCGTACATCAGCCAAGAACGCCCTTCTTCAGAACAGACTTCAGCTGTGGTGTGTTTGTGTGAAAGCATGATCAATGGGACCTACAGGTTACTCTGCCCGAGACACAGGCCTGTAAGGAAGGCTGCTCTCTCGGCTAATATCTTGTTTGAGGCAGTTAGCACTGTTGTACCCCGTGGGCCTAACTTTAGGCCTTGTTCCCTGGCCACTCTCTCAAAGAATCCAGGCGAATCCTGCCTGAACTTTACCTAAGAGCAGTGGAGAGGAACCGTGATGTAGACAGCATCACGGTTCCGGAGGGTGGAAACACTTTCAGGGTTTCTATGGGGGAGCCTAGGAAACGACTCCCTTAAATCACAGGGCGAGAGAAACAGCTTCGCGCAGAGGCACGTCTCGCACCAGCTCTAGTGTCACGAAGCTGCCTGGACCCCTGAGTTCCAGGCACCATCTTCGAAGGCAGAAATCTGGGCAGATACCGTGCCTTAAGTTCCCTCCGGTCACTGGGTTAGAGGACGCGGTGTACTGTGTACTGTGGCTGAGAGCTCTGGCAACGGCCTCCTTAAAGTCAACGCCAGCGAGAAGAAGGCCGGTGCCGAAGACACATCTCTTGGCTCAGCTCTTCTTTCTGGGCCTAGTCCCGTTGCCCCGTGTGTGAGTGCAGGCCGCAAAACAACCACCTAACTCGCAGGCACCGCACTGTACAGCATCCGTGCTTCAGCCAGGATAGCCGTTGCTGAGAGTGGAAGCATTTCGCTGTGTGCCTGCGGGCGTGCGCTGCCAGCGAGCAAAAAACCATTTTCGGAGTGAGAATCAGGCGGCGGCAGAAGGCAGAACATGAGTTCCCACTTGTTTCATGAAGCCAGGCCTGGGCCCCGCTTTGCTATGCAAGTCTCATTGCTAGCGTACGAACGCGAAGCCCTAACAGTGTAGAGAACCCGTCCTTTAGCTACCGCCGACCTCTCTCTGGGAGGAAGCAGTGTACGGTGTCCGGGCGCGAGTGCCTGGGGAACGGCTTCCATATGCCAAAGCGAGGTTAGAAACAGGCCGTTGCGGAAGGCACCTCTTGGCTCAGCTCTTGCTACCTGGAGCTGCTAACCCTACACCGTTCCCCGTGGCTCTGGAACTCTCGGTGCTCAACCCTGACTCGGAGGAAAGAAGCCTGGAAACAAGCACAGCCCTAGCTCTCATCCCCTCTCCGCAGGGTGGGGCCACATGTTCCACCGTGCTTGTGTGCCCACCTGGGGAGGGGGTCCCACCAGAATTCCAAGGGAGAAAGAAGCAGGGGCCCAAGGCGCCTCTCGACTCAACACCTCTTGCCTGAAGCTAGGTCGCCAGGCCCAGTGTGCGTTGAGTCCGAACTGCCTTCCGCCTAACGCAAAGTAAGCAAACGCTAGAGGCCCCGAGCCTCAGCCAAGAATGCCCGACTTGAGCGCGCACTTCACCTGTGGGGTGTTTGTGTGAAAGTATGAGCAATGGAACCTAAACGTTACTCTGACCGAGAAACAGGCCTGTAAGGTAGTCCGCTCTCTCGACTCATCTCTTGTTTGAGGCGGTTAGCACTGCTCTACCCTGTGGGCCTGCCTGGAGGCCTACGTCCCTGGCCACTCTCACGAAGAATCCAGGCGAAGCGTGCCCGAACTTTACCTAGGAGCAGTGGAGAGGAACCCTGATATAGACAGAATCACGATTCCGGAGGGTGGCAACACTTTCAGGGTGTCTGTGTGAGAGCCTAGGAAACGATTCCCCTACGCCACAGGGCGAGAGAAACGGCTTCACGCAGTGGCACCTCTCACACCACTTCTAATGTCACGAAGCTAGTACTCCTCCAGCATGGATGCGTGGATCCCTGAGTTCCAGGCACCTCCTTCGAAGGCAGAAATCTGTGCAGATACCGTGCCTTAAGCTCCCGCCGGTCACTGGATTAGAGGACGGGGTATACTGTGTACTGTGGCTGAGAGCTCTGGGAACGGCCGCCCTATAGTCAACCCCAGCGAGAAAAAGGCCGGTGCTGAAGACACACCTCTTGGCTCAGCTCTTCTTTGTGGGCCTATTACCGTTGCCCCGTGTGTGAGTGCAGGCTGCAAAACAACCACCTAACTCGCAGGCACCACACTGAAGAGCATCCGTGCTTCAGCCAGGAGAGCTGCTGCTGAGAGTGGAAGCATTTCGCTGTGTGCCTGCAGGCATGCGCTGCCAGCGAGTAAAAAACCATTTGCCGAGTGACACACAGGCGGCGGCAAAGGCAGAACACGAGTCCCCACTTGTTTCATGAAGCCAGGCCTGTGGCCCCGCTTTGGTATACAACTCTCACTGCTAGCGTACAAAGGCGAAGCCAAAACAGGGTAGAGAACCCGTGCTTTAGCTACGGCCGACCTCTCTGCGGGAGGAAGCAGTGTACGGTGTCCGGGCGCGAGTGCCTGGAGAACGGCTTCCATACGCCATAGCGAGGTTAGAAACAGGCCATTGCGGAAGGCACCTCTCGGCTCAGCTCTTGCTACCTGGAGCTGCTAACTCTACACTGCTCCCCGTGGCTCTGGAACTCTCGGTGCTCAACCCTGACTTGGAGGAAAGAAGCCTGGAATCAAGCACAGCTTTAGCTCCCGTCCCCACTCCACAGGGTGCGGCCACATGTTCCACCGTGCTTGTGTGCCCACCTGGTGTTTGTCCCATCAGGATTCCAGGGAGAAAAAAGCAGGGGCCCAAGGCGCCAATCGACTCAACACCTCTTCCTGAAGCTACGTCCTCTGTCCCCTGTGTGCCTTCATGCCTAACTGCCATCCACCTAGCACAAAGGAAGAAAATGCTAGAGGCCGCGTACATCAGCCAAGAACGCCCTTCTTCAGAACAGACTTCAGCTGTGGTGTGTTTGTGTGAAAGCATGATCAATGGGACCTACAGGTTACTCTGCCCGAGACACAGGCCTGTAAGGAAGGCTGCTCTCTCGGCTAATATCTTGTTTGAGGCAGTTAGCACTGTTGTACCCCGTGGGCCTAACTTTAGGCCTTGTTCCCTGGCCACTCTCTCAAAGAATCCAGGCGAATCCTGCCTGAACTTTACCTAAGAGCAGTGGAGAGGAACCGTGATGTAGACAGCATCACGGTTCCGGAGGGTGGAAACACTTTCAGGGTTTCTATGTGGGAGCCTAGGAAACGACTCCCTTAAATCACAGGGCGAGAGAAACAGCTTCGCGCAGAGGCACGTCTCGCACCAGCTCTAGTGTCACGAAGCTGCCTGGACCCCTGAGTTCCAGGCACCATCTTCGAAGGCAGAAATCTGGGCAGATACCGTGCCTTAAGTTCCCTCCGGTCACTGGGTTAGAGGACGCGGTGTACTGTGTACTGTGGCTGAGAGCTCTGGCAACGGCCTCCTTAAAGTCAACGCCAGCGAGAAGAAGGCCGGTGCCGAAGACACATCTCTTGGCTCAGCTCTTCTTTCTGGGCCTAGTCCCGTTGCCCCGTGTGTGAGTGCAGGCCGCAAAACAACCACCTAACTCGCAGGCACCGCACTGTACAGCATCCGTGCTTCAGCCAGGATAGCCGTTGCTGAGAGTGGAAGCATTTCGCTGTGTGCCTGCGGGTGTGCGCTGCCAGCGAGCAAAAAACCATTTTCGGAGTGAGAATCAGGCGGCGGCAGAAGGCAGAACATGAGTTCCCACTTGTTTCATGAAGCCAGGCCTGGGCCCCGCTTTGCTATGCAAGTCTCATTGCTAGCGTACGAACGCGAAGCCCTAACAGTGTAGAGAACCCGTCCTTTAGCTACCGCCGACCTCTCTCTGGGAGGAAGCAGTGTACGGTGTCCGGGCGCGAGTGCCTGGGGAACGGCTTCCATATGCCAAAGCGAGGTTAGAAACAGGCCGTTGCGGAAGGCACCTCTCGGCTCAGCTCTTGCTACCTGGAGCTGCTAACCCTACACCGTTCCCCGTGGCTCTGGAACTCTCGGTGCTCAACCCTGACTCGGAGGAAAGAAGCCTGGAAACAAGCACAGCCCTAGCTCTCATCCCCTCTCCGCAGGGTGGGGCCACATGTTCCACCGTGCTTGTGTGCCCACCTGGGGAGGGGGTCCCACCAGAATTCCAAGGGAGAAAGAAGCAGGGGCCCAAGGCGCCTCTCGACTCAACACCTCTTGCCTGAAGCTAGGTCGCCAGGCCCAGTGTGCGTTGAGTCCGAACTGCC
The DNA here is from genome assembly GCF_037043125.1 of Eumetopias jubatus. Taxonomy (NCBI): domain Eukaryota; kingdom Metazoa; phylum Chordata; class Mammalia; order Carnivora; family Otariidae; genus Eumetopias; species Eumetopias jubatus. The sequence goes on along the minus strand of NW_028274934.1, from coordinate 340,127 downwards.
ATCCGCCTAACGCAAAGTAAGCAAACGCTAGAGGCCCCGAGCCTCAGCCAAGAATGCCCGACTTGAGCGCGCACTTCACCTGTGGGGTGTTTGTGTGAAAGTATGAGCAATGGAACCTAAACGTTACTCTGACCGAGAAACAGGCCTGTAAGGAAGTCCGCTCTCTCGACTCATCTCTTGTTTGAGGCGGTTAGCACTGCTCTACCCTGTGGGCCTGCCTGGAGGCCTACGTCCCTGGCCACTCTCACGAAGAATCCAGGCGAAGCGTGCCCGAACTTTACCTAGGAGCAGTGGAGAGGAACCCTGATATAGACAGAATCACGATTCCGGAGGGTGGCAACACTTTCAGGGTGTCTGTGTGAGAGCCTAGGAAACGATTCCCCTACGCCACAGGGCGAGAGAAACGGCTTCACGCAGTGGCACCTCTCACACCACTTCTAATGTCACGAAGCTAGTACTCCTCCAGCATGGATGCGTGGATCCCTGAGTTCCAGGCACCTCCTTCGAAGGCAGAAATCTGTGCAGATACCGTGCCTTAAGCTCCCGCCGGTCACTGGATTAGAGGACGGGGTATACTGTGTACTGTGGCTGAGAGCTCTGGGAACGGCCGCCCTATAGTCAACCCCAGCGAGAAAAAGGCCGGTGCTGAAGACACACCTCTTGGCTCAGCTCTTCTTTGTGGGCCTATTACCGTTGCCCCGTGTGTGAGTGCAGGCTGCAAAACAACCACCTAACTCGCAGGCACCACACTGAAGAGCATCCGTGCTTCAGCCAGGAGAGCTGCTGCTGAGAGTGGAAGCATTTCGCTGTGTGCCTGCAGGCATGCGCTGCCAGCGAGTAAAAAACCATTTGCCGAGTGACACACAGGCGGCGGCAGAAGGCAGAACACGAGTCCCCACTTGTTTCATGAAGCCAGGCCTGCGGCCCCGCTTTGGTATACAACTCTCACTGCTAGCGTACAAAGGCGAAGCCAAAACAGGGTAGAGAACCCGTGCTTTAGCTACGGCCGACCTCTCTGCGGGAGGAAGCAGTGTACGGTGTCCGGGCGCGAGTGCCTGGAGAACGGCTTCCATACGCCATAGCGAGGTTAGAAACAGGCCGTTGCGGAAGGCACCTCTCGGCTCAGCTCTTGCTACCTGGAGCTGCTAACTCTACACTGCTCCCCGTGGCTCTGGAACTCTCGGTGCTCAACCCTGACTTGGAGGAAAGAAGCCTGGAATCAAGCACAGCTTTAGCTCCCGTCCCCACTCCACAGGGTGCGGCCACATGTTCCACCGTGCTTGTGTGCCCACCTGGTGTTTGTCCCATCAGGATTCCAGGGAGAAAAAAGCAGGGGCCCAAGGCGCCAATCGACTCAACACCTCTTCGTGAAGCTACGTCCTCTGTCCCCTGTGTGCCTTCATGCCTAACTGCCATCCACCTAGCACAAAGGAAGAAAATGCTAGAGGCCGCGTACATCAGCCAAGAACGCCCTTCTTCAGAACAGACTTCAGCTGTGGTGTGTTTGTGTGAAAGCATGATCAATGGGACCTACAGGTTACTCTGCCCGAGACACAGGCCTGTAAGGAAGGCTGCTCTCTCGGCTAATATCTTGTTTGAGGCAGTTAGCACTGTTGTACCCCGTGGGCCTAACTTTAGGCCTTGTTCCCTGGCCACTCTCTCAAAGAATCCAGGCGAATCCTGCCTGAACTTTACCTAAGAGCAGTGGAGAGGAACCGTGATGTAGACAGCATCACGGTTCCGGAGGGTGGAAACACTTTCAGGGTTTCTATGTGGGAGCCTAGGAAACGACTCCCTTAAATCACAGGGCGAGAGAAACAGCTTCGCGCAGAGGCACGTCTCGCACCAGCTCTAGTGTCACGAAGCTGCCTGGACCCCTGAGTTCCAGGCACCATCTTCGAAGGCAGAAATCTGGGCAGATACCGTGCCTTAAGTTCCCTCCGGTCACTGGGTTAGAGGACGCGGTGTACTGTGTACTGTGGCTGAGAGCTCTGGCAACGGCCTCCTTAAAGTCAACGCCAGCGAGAAGAAGGCCGGTGCCGAAGACACATCTCTTGGCTCAGCTCTTCTTTCTGGGCCTAGTCCCGTTGCCCCGTGTGTGAGTGCAGGCCGCAAAACAACCACCTAACTCGCAGGCACCGCACTGTACAGCATCCGTGCTTCAGCCAGGATAGCCGTTGCTGAGAGTGGAAGCATTTCGCTGTGTGCCTGCGGGTGTGCGCTGCCAGCGAGCAAAAAACCATTTTCGGAGTGAGAATCAGGCGGCGGCAGAAGGCAGAACATGAGTTCCCACTTGTTTCATGAAGCCAGGCCTGGGCCCCGCTTTGCTATGCAAGTCTCATTGCTAGCGTACGAACGCGAAGCCCTAACAGTGTAGAGAACCCGTCCTTTAGCTACCGCCGACCTCTCTCTGGGAGGAAGCAGTGTACGGTGTCCGGGCGCGAGTGCCTGGGGAACGGCTTCCATATGCCAAAGCGAGGTTAGAAACAGGCCGTTGCGGAAGGCACCTCTCGGCTCAGCTCTTGCTACCTGGAGCTGCTAACCCTACACCGTTCCCCGTGGCTCTGGAACTCTCGGTGCTCAACCCTGACTCGGAGGAAAGAAGCCTGGAAACAAGCACAGCCCTAGCTCTCATCCCCTCTCCGCAGGGTGGGGCCACATGTTCCACCGTGCTTGTGTGCCCACCTGGGGAGGGGGTCCCACCAGAATTCCAAGGGAGAAAGAAGCAGGGGCCCAAGGCGCCTCTCGACTCAACACCTCTTGCCTGAAGCTAGGTCGCCAGGCCCAGTGTGCGTTGAGTCCGAACTGCCATCCGCCTAACGCAAAGTAAGCAAACGCTAGAGGCCCCGAGCCTCAGCCAAGAATGCCCGACTTGAGCGCGCACTTCACCTGTGGGGTGTTTGTGTGAAAGTATGAGCAATGGAACCTAAACGTTACTCTGACCGAGAAACAGGCCTGTAAGGTAGTCCGCTCTCTCGACTCATCTCTTGTTTGAGGCGGTTAGCACTGCTCTACCCTGTGGGCCTGCCTGGAGGCCTACGTCCCTGGCCACTCTCACGAAGAATCCAGGCGAAGCGTGCCCGAACTTTACCTAGGAGCAGTGGAGAGGAACCCTGATATAGACAGAATCACGATTCCGGAGGGTGGCAACACTTTCAGGGTGTCTGTGTGAGAGCCTAGGAAACGATTCCCCTACGCCACAGGGCGAGAGAAACGGCTTCACGCAGTGGCACCTCTCACACCACTTCTAATGTCACGAAGCTAGTACTCCTCCAGCATGGATGCGTGGATCCCTGAGTTCCAGGCACCTCCTTCGAAGGCAGAAATCTGTGCAGATACCGTGCCTTAAGCTCCCGCCGGTCACTGGATTAGAGGACGGGGTATACTGTGTACTGTGGCTGAGAGCTCTGGGAACGGCCGCCCTATAGTCAACCCCAGCGAGAAAAAGGCCGGTGCTGAAGACACACCTCTTGGCTCAGCTCTTCTTTGTGGGCCTATTACCGTTGCCCCGTGTGTGAGTGCAGGCTGCAAAACAACCACCTAACTCGCAGGCACCACACTGAAGAGCATCCGTGCTTCAGCCAGGAGAGCTGCTGCTGAGAGTGGAAGCATTTCGCTGTGTGCCTGCAGGCATGCGCTGCCAGCGAGTAAAAAACCATTTGCCGAGTGACACACAGGCGGCGGCAGAAGGCAGAACACGAGTCCCCACTTGTTTCATGAAGCCAGGCCTGCGGCCCCGCTTTGGTATACAACTCTTACTGCTAGCGTACAAAGGCGAAGCCAAAACAGGGTAGAGAACCCGTGCTTTAGCTACGGCCGACCTCTCTGCGGGAGGAAGCAGTGTACGGTGTCCGGGCGCGAGTGCCTGGAGAACGGCTTCCATACGCCATAGCGAGGTTAGAAACAGGCCGTTGCGGAAGGCACCTCTCGGCTCAGCTCTTGCTACCTGGAGCTGCTAACTCTACACTGCTCCCCGTGGCTCTGGAACTCTCGGTGCTCAACCCTGACTTGGAGGAAAGAAGCCTGGAATCAAGCACAGCTTTAGCTCCCGTCCCCACTCCACAGGGTGCGGCCACATGTTCCACCGTGCTTGTGTGCCCACCTGGTGTTTGTCCCATCAGGATTCCAGGGAGAAAAAAGCAGGGGCCCAAGGCGCCAATCGACTCAACACCTCTTCCTGAAGCTACGTCCTCTGTCCCCTGTGTGCCTTCATGCCTAACTGCCATCCACCTAGCACAAAGGAAGAAAATGCTAGAGGCCGCGTACATCAGCCAAGAACGCCCTTCTTCAGAACAGACTTCAGCTGTGGTGTGTTTGTGTGAAAGCATGATCAATGGGACCTACAGGTTACTCTGCCCGAGACACAGGCCTGTAAGGAAGGCTGCTCTCTCGGCTAATATCTTGTTTGAGGCAGTTAGCACTGTTGTACCCCGTGGGCCTAACTTTAGGCCTTGTTCCCTGGCCACTCTCTCAAAGAATCCAGGCGAATCCTGCCTGAACTTTACCTAAGAGCAGTGGAGAGGAACCGTGATGTAGACAGCATCACGGTTCCGGAGGGTGGAAACACTTTCAGGGTTTCTATGGGGGAGCCTAGGAAACGACTCCCTTAAATCACAGGGCGAGAGAAACAGCTTCGCGCAGAGGCACGTCTCGCACCAGCTCTAGTGTCACGAAGCTGCCTGGACCCCTGAGTTCCAGGCACCATCTTCGAAGGCAGAAATCTGGGCAGATACCGTGCCTTAAGTTCCCTCCGGTCACTGGGTTAGAGGACGCGGTGTACTGTGTACTGTGGCTGAGAGCTCTGGCAACGGCCTCCTTAAAGTCAACGCCAGCGAGAAGAAGGCCGGTGCCGAAGACACATCTCTTGGCTCAGCTCTTCTTTCTGGGCCTAGTCCCGTTGCCCCGTGTGTGAGTGCAGGCCGCAAAACAACCACCTAACTCGCAGGCACCGCACTGTACAGCATCCGTGCTTCAGCCAGGATAGCCGTTGCTGAGAGTGGAAGCATTTCGCTGTGTGCCTGCGGGCGTGCGCTGCCAGCGAGCAAAAAACCATTTTCGGAGTGAGAATCAGGCGGCGGCAGAAGGCAGAACATGAGTTCCCACTTGTTTCATGAAGCCAGGCCTGGGCCCCGCTTTGCTATGCAAGTCTCATTGCTAGCGTACGAACGCGAAGCCCTAACAGTGTAGAGAACCCGTCCTTTAGCTACCGCCGACCTCTCTCTGGGAGGAAGCAGTGTACGGTGTCCGGGCGCGAGTGCCTGGGGAACGGCTTCCATATGCCAAAGCGAGGTTAGAAACAGGCCGTTGCGGAAGGCACCTCTTGGCTCAGCTCTTGCTACCTGGAGCTGCTAACCCTACACCGTTCCCCGTGGCTCTGGAACTCTCGGTGCTCAACCCTGACTCGGAGGAAAGAAGCCTGGAAACAAGCACAGCCCTAGCTCTCATCCCCTCTCCGCAGGGTGGGGCCACATGTTCCACCGTGCTTGTGTGCCCACCTGGGGAGGGGGTCCCACCAGAATTCCAAGGGAGAAAGAAGCAGGGGCCCAAGGCGCCTCTCGACTCAACACCTCTTGCCTGAAGCTAGGTCGCCAGGCCCAGTGTGCGTTGAGTCCGAACTGCCTTCCGCCTAACGCAAAGTAAGCAAACGCTAGAGGCCCCGAGCCTCAGCCAAGAATGCCCGACTTGAGCGCGCACTTCACCTGTGGGGTGTTTGTGTGAAAGTATGAGCAATGGAACCTAAACGTTACTCTGACCGAGAAACAGGCCTGTAAGGTAGTCCGCTCTCTCGACTCATCTCTTGTTTGAGGCGGTTAGCACTGCTCTACCCTGTGGGCCTGCCTGGAGGCCTACGTCCCTGGCCACTCTCACGAAGAATCCAGGCGAAGCGTGCCCGAACTTTACCTAGGAGCAGTGGAGAGGAACCCTGATATAGACAGAATCACGATTCCGGAGGGTGGCAACACTTTCAGGGTGTCTGTGTGAGAGCCTAGGAAACGATTCCCCTACGCCACAGGGCGAGAGAAACGGCTTCACGCAGTGGCACCTCTCACACCACTTCTAATGTCACGAAGCTAGTACTCCTCCAGCATGGATGCGTGGATCCCTGAGTTCCAGGCACCTCCTTCGAAGGCAGAAATCTGTGCAGATACCGTGCCTTAAGCTCCCGCCGGTCACTGGATTAGAGGACGGGGTATACTGTGTACTGTGGCTGAGAGCTCTGGGAACGGCCGCCCTATAGTCAACCCCAGCGAGAAAAAGGCCGGTGCTGAAGACACACCTCTTGGCTCAGCTCTTCTTTGTGGGCCTATTACCGTTGCCCCGTGTGTGAGTGCAGGCTGCAAAACAACCACCTAACTCGCAGGCACCACACTGAAGAGCATCCGTGCTTCAGCCAGGAGAGCTGCTGCTGAGAGTGGAAGCATTTCGCTGTGTGCCTGCAGGCATGCGCTGCCAGCGAGTAAAAAACCATTTGCCGAGTGACACACAGGCGGCGGCAAAGGCAGAACACGAGTCCCCACTTGTTTCATGAAGCCAGGCCTGTGGCCCCGCTTTGGTATACAACTCTCACTGCTAGCGTACAAAGGCGAAGCCAAAACAGGGTAGAGAACCCGTGCTTTAGCTACGGCCGACCTCTCTGCGGGAGGAAGCAGTGTACGGTGTCCGGGCGCGAGTGCCTGGAGAACGGCTTCCATACGCCATAGCGAGGTTAGAAACAGGCCATTGCGGAAGGCACCTCTCGGCTCAGCTCTTGCTACCTGGAGCTGCTAACTCTACACTGCTCCCCGTGGCTCTGGAACTCTCGGTGCTCAACCCTGACTTGGAGGAAAGAAGCCTGGAATCAAGCACAGCTTTAGCTCCCGTCCCCACTCCACAGGGTGCGGCCACATGTTCCACCGTGCTTGTGTGCCCACCTGGTGTTTGTCCCATCAGGATTCCAGGGAGAAAAAAGCAGGGGCCCAAGGCGCCAATCGACTCAACACCTCTTCCTGAAGCTACGTCCTCTGTCCCCTGTGTGCCTTCATGCCTAACTGCCATCCACCTAGCACAAAGGAAGAAAATGCTAGAGGCCGCGTACATCAGCCAAGAACGCCCTTCTTCAGAACAGACTTCAGCTGTGGTGTGTTTGTGTGAAAGCATGATCAATGGGACCTACAGGTTACTCTGCCCGAGACACAGGCCTGTAAGGAAGGCTGCTCTCTCGGCTAATATCTTGTTTGAGGCAGTTAGCACTGTTGTACCCCGTGGGCCTAACTTTAGGCCTTGTTCCCTGGCCACTCTCTCAAAGAATCCAGGCGAATCCTGCCTGAACTTTACCTAAGAGCAGTGGAGAGGAACCGTGATGTAGACAGCATCACGGTTCCGGAGGGTGGAAACACTTTCAGGGTTTCTATGTGGGAGCCTAGGAAACGACTCCCTTAAATCACAGGGCGAGAGAAACAGCTTCGCGCAGAGGCACGTCTCGCACCAGCTCTAGTGTCACGAAGCTGCCTGGACCCCTGAGTTCCAGGCACCATCTTCGAAGGCAGAAATCTGGGCAGATACCGTGCCTTAAGTTCCCTCCGGTCACTGGGTTAGAGGACGCGGTGTACTGTGTACTGTGGCTGAGAGCTCTGGCAACGGCCTCCTTAAAGTCAACGCCAGCGAGAAGAAGGCCGGTGCCGAAGACACATCTCTTGGCTCAGCTCTTCTTTCTGGGCCTAGTCCCGTTGCCCCGTGTGTGAGTGCAGGCCGCAAAACAACCACCTAACTCGCAGGCACCGCACTGTACAGCATCCGTGCTTCAGCCAGGATAGCCGTTGCTGAGAGTGGAAGCATTTCGCTGTGTGCCTGCGGGTGTGCGCTGCCAGCGAGCAAAAAACCATTTTCGGAGTGAGAATCAGGCGGCGGCAGAAGGCAGAACATGAGTTCCCACTTGTTTCATGAAGCCAGGCCTGGGCCCCGCTTTGCTATGCAAGTCTCATTGCTAGCGTACGAACGCGAAGCCCTAACAGTGTAGAGAACCCGTCCTTTAGCTACCGCCGACCTCTCTCTGGGAGGAAGCAGTGTACGGTGTCCGGGCGCGAGTGCCTGGGGAACGGCTTCCATATGCCAAAGCGAGGTTAGAAACAGGCCGTTGCGGAAGGCACCTCTCGGCTCAGCTCTTGCTACCTGGAGCTGCTAACCCTACACCGTTCCCCGTGGCTCTGGAACTCTCGGTGCTCAACCCTGACTCGGAGGAAAGAAGCCTGGAAACAAGCACAGCCCTAGCTCTCATCCCCTCTCCGCAGGGTGGGGCCACATGTTCCACCGTGCTTGTGTGCCCACCTGGGGAGGGGGTCCCACCAGAATTCCAAGGGAGAAAGAAGCAGGGGCCCAAGGCGCCTCTCGACTCAACACCTCTTGCCTGAAGCTAGGTCGCCAGGCCCAGTGTGCGTTGAGTCCGAACTGCCATCCGCCTAACGCAAAGTAAGCAAACGCTAGAGGCCCCGAGCCTCAGCCAAGAATGCCCGACTTGAGCGCGCACTTCACCTGTGGGGTGTTTGTGTGAAAGTATGAGCAATGGAACCTAAACGTTACTCTGACCGAGAAACAGGCCTGTAAGGAAGTCCGCTCTCTCGACTCATCTCTTGTTTGAGGCGGTTAGCACTGCTCTACCCTGTGGGCCTGCCTGGAGGCCTACGTCCCTGGCCACTCTCACGAAGAATCCAGGCGAAGCGTGCCCGAACTTTACCTAGGAGCAGTGGAGAGGAACCCTGATATAGACAGAATCACGATTCCGGAGGGTGGCAACACTTTCAGGGTGTCTGTGTGAGAGCCTAGGAAACGATTCCCCTACGCCACAGGGCGAGAGAAACGGCTTCACGCAGTGGCACCTCTCACACCACTTCTAATGTCACGAAGCTAGTACTCCTCCAGCATGGATGCGTGGATCCCTGAGTTCCAGGCACCTCCTTCGAAGGCAGAAATCTGTGCAGATACCGTGCCTTAAGCTCCCGCCGGTCACTGGATTAGAGGACGGGGTATACTGTGTACTGTGGCTGAGAGCTCTGGGAACGGCCGCCCTATAGTCAACCCCAGCGAGAAAAAGGCCGGTGCTGAAGACACACCTCTTGGCTCAGCTCTTCTTTGTGGGCCTATTACCGTTGCCCCGTGTGTGAGTGCAGGCTGCAAAACAACCACCTAACTCGCAGGCACCACACTGAAGAGCATCCGTGCTTCAGCCAGGAGAGCTGCTGCTGAGAGTGGAAGCATTTCGCTGTGTGCCTGCAGGCATGCGCTGCCAGCGAGTAAAAAACCATTTGCCGAGTGACACACAGGCGGCGGCAGAAGGCAGAACACGAGTCCCCACTTGTTTCATGAAGCCAGGCCTGCGGCCCCGCTTTGGTATACAACTCTCACTGCTAGCGTACAAAGGCGAAGCCAAAACAGGGTAGAGAACCCGTGCTTTAGCTACGGCCGACCTCTCTGCGGGAGGAAGCAGTGTACGGTGTCCGGGCGCGAGTGCCTGGAGAACGGCTTCCATACGCCATAGCGAGGTTAGAAACAGGCCGTTGCGGAAGGCACCTCTCGGCTCAGCTCTTGCTACCTGGAGCTGCTAACTCTACACTGCTCCCCGTGGCTCTGGAACTCTCGGTGCTCAACCCTGACTTGGAGGAAAGAAGCCTGGAATCAAGCACAGCTTTAGCTCCCGTCCCCACTCCACAGGGTGCGGCCACATGTTCCACCGTGCTTGTGTGCCCACCTGGTGTTTGTCCCATCAGGATTCCAGGGAGAAAAAAGCAGGGGCCCAAGGCGCCAATCGACTCAACACCTCTTCGTGAAGCTACGTCCTCTGTCCCCTGTGTGCCTTCATGCCTAACTGCCATCCACCTAGCACAAAGGAAGAAAATGCTAGAGGCCGCGTACATCAGCCAAGAACGCCCTTCTTCAGAACAGACTTCAGCTGTGGTGTGTTTGTGTGAAAGCATGATCAATGGGACCTACAGGTTACTCTGCCCGAGACACAGGCCTGTAAGGAAGGCTGCTCTCTCGGCTAATATCTTGTTTGAGGCAGTTAGCACTGTTGTACCCCGTGGGCCTAACTTTAGGCCTTGTTCCCTGGCCACTCTCTCAAAGAATCCAGGCGAATCCTGCCTGAACTTTACCTAAGAGCAGTGGAGAGGAACCGTGATGTAGACAGCATCACGGTTCCGGAGGGTGGAAACACTTTCAGGGTTTCTATGTGGGAGCCTAGGAAACGACTCCCTTAAATCACAGGGCGAGAGAAACAGCTTCGCGCAGAGGCACGTCTCGCACCAGCTCTAGTGTCACGAAGCTGCCTGGACCCCTGAGTTCCAGGCACCATCTTCGAAGGCAGAAATCTGGGCAGATACCGTGCCTTAAGTTCCCTCCGGTCACTGGGTTAGAGGACGCGGTGTACTGTGTACTGTGGCTGAGAGCTCTGGCAACGGCCTCCTTAAAGTCAACGCCAGCGAGAAGAAGGCCGGTGCCGAAGACACATCTCTTGGCTCAGCTCTTCTTTCTGGGCCTAGTCCCGTTGCCCCGTGTGTGAGTGCAGGCCGCAAAACAACCACCTAACTCGCAGGCACCGCACTGTACAGCATCCGTGCTTCAGCCAGGATAGCCGTTGCTGAGAGTGGAAGCATTTCGCTGTGTGCCTGCGGGTGTGCGCTGCCAGCGAGCAAAAAACCATTTTCGGAGTGAGAATCAGGCGGCGGCAGAAGGCAGAACATGAGTTCCCACTTGTTTCATGAAGCCAGGCCTGGGCCCCGCTTTGCTATGCAAGTCTCATTGCTAGCGTACGAACGCGAAGCCCTAACAGTGTAGAGAACCCGTCCTTTAGCTACCGCCGACCTCTCTCTGGGAGGAAGCAGTGTACGGTGTCCGGGCGCGAGTGCCTGGGGAACGGCTTCCATATGCCAAAGCGAGGTTAGAAACAGGCCGTTGCGGAAGGCACCTCTCGGCTCAGCTCTTGCTACCTGGAGCTGCTAACCCTACACCGTTCCCCGTGGCTCTGGAACTCTCGGTGCTCAACCCTGACTCGGAGGAAAGAAGCCTGGAAACAAGCACAGCCCTAGCTCTCATCCCCTCTCCGCAGGGTGGGGCCACATGTTCCACCGTGCTTGTGTGCCCACCTGGGGAGGGGGTCCCACCAGAATTCCAAGGGAGAAAGAAGCAGGGGCCCAAGGCGCCTCTCGACTCAACACCTCTTGCCTGAAGCTAGGTCGCCAGGCCCAGTGTGCGTTGAGTCCGAACTGCCATCCGCCTAACGCAAAGTAAGCAAACGCTAGAGGCCCCGAGCCTCAGCCAAGAATGCCCGACTTGAGCGCGCACTTCACCTGTGGGGTGTTTGTGTGAAAGTATGAGCAATGGAACCTAAACGTTACTCTGACCGAGAAACAGGCCTGTAAGGTAGTCCGCTCTCTCGACTCATCTCTTGTTTGAGGCGGTTAGCACTGCTCTACCCTGTGGGCCTGCCTGGAGGCCTACGTCCCTGGCCACTCTCACGAAGAATCCAGGCGAAGCGTGCCCGAACTTTACCTAGGAGCAGTGGAGAGGAACCCTGATATAGACAGAATCACGATTCCGGAGGGTGGCAACACTTTCAGGGTGTCTGTGTGAGAGCCTAGGAAACGATTCCCCTACGCCACAGGGCGAGAGAAACGGCTTCACGCAGTGGCACCTCTCACACCACTTCTAATGTCACGAAGCTAGTACTCCTCCAGCATGGATGCGTGGATCCCTGAGTTCCAGGCACCTCCTTCGAAGGCAGAAATCTGTGCAGATACCGTGCCTTAAGCTCCCGCCGGTCACTGGATTAGAGGACGGGGTATACTGTGTACTGTGGCTGAGAGCTCTGGGAACGGCCGCCCTATAGTCAACCCCAGCGAGAAAAAGGCCGGTGCTGAAGACACACCTCTTGGCTCAGCTCTTCTTTGTGGGCCTATTACCGTTGCCCCGTGTGTGAGTGCAGGCTGCAAAACAACCACCTAACTCGCAGGCACCACACTGAAGAGCATCCGTGCTTCAGCCAGGAGAGCTGCTGCTGAGAGTGGAAGCATTTCGCTGTGTGCCTGCAGGCATGCGCTGCCAGCGAGTAAAAAACCATTTGCCGAGTGACACACAGGCGGCGGCAGAAGGCAGAACACGAGTCCCCACTTGTTTCATGAAGCCAGGCCTGCGGCCCCGCTTTGGTATACAACTCTTACTGCTAGCGTACAAAGGCGAAGCCAAAACAGGGTAGAGAACCCGTGCTTTAGCTACGGCCGACCTCTCTGCGGGAGGAAGCAGTGTACGGTGTCCGGGCGCGAGTGCCTGGAGAACGGCTTCCATACGCCATAGCGAGGTTAGAAACAGGCCGTTGCGGAAGGCACCTCTCGGCTCAGCTCTTGCTACCTGGAGCTGCTAACTCTACACTGCTCCCCGTGGCTCTGGAACTCTCGGTGCTCAACCCTGACTTGGAGGAAAGAAGCCTGGAATCAAGCACAGCTTTAGCTCCCGTCCCCACTCCACAGGGTGCGGCCACATGTTCCACCGTGCTTGTGTGCCCACCTGGTGTTTGTCCCATCAGGATTCCAGGGAGAAAAAAGCAGGGGCCCAAGGCGCCAATCGACTCAACACCTCTTCCTGAAGCTACGTCCTCTGTCCCCTGTGTGCCTTCATGCCTAACTGCCATCCACCTAGCACAAAGGAAGAAAATGCTAGAGGCCGCGTACATCAGCCAAGAACGCCCTTCTTCAGAACAGACTTCAGCTGTGGTGTGTTTGTGTGAAAGCATGATCAATGGGACCTACAGGTTACTCTGCCCGAGACACAGGCCTGTAAGGAAGGCTGCTCTCTCGGCTAATATCTTGTTTGAGGCAGTTAGCACTGTTGTACCCCGTGGGCCTAACTTTAGGCCTTGTTCCCTGGCCACTCTCTCAAAGAATCCAGGCGAATCCTGCCTGAACTTTACCTAAGAGCAGTGGAGAGGAACCGTGATGTAGACAGCATCACGGTTCCGGAGGGTGGAAACACTTTCAGGGTTTCTATGTGGGAGCCTAGGAAACGACTCCCTTAAATCACAGGGCGAGAGAAACAGCTTCGCGCAGAGGCACGTCTCGCACCAGCTCTAGTGTCACGAAGCTGCCTGGACCCCTGAGTTCCAGGCACCATCTTCGAAGGCAGAAATCTGGGCAGATACCGTGCCTTAAGTTCCCTCCGGTCACTGGGTTAGAGGACGCGGTGTACTGTGTACTGTGGCTGAGAGCTCTGGCAACGGCCTCCTTAAAGTCAACGCCAGCGAGAAGAAGGCCGGTGCCGAAGACACATCTCTTGGCTCAGCTCTTCTTTCTGGGCCTAGTCCCGTTGCCCCGTGTGTGAGTGCAGGCCGCAAAACAACCACCTAACTCGCAGGCACCGCACTGTACAGCATCCGTGCTTCAGCCAGGATAGCCGTTGCTGAGAGTGGAAGCATTTCGCTGTGTGCCTGCGGGTGTGCGCTGCCAGCGAGCAAAAAACCATTTTCGGAGTGAGAATCAGGCGGCGGCAGAAGGCAGAACATGAGTTCCCACTTGTTTCATGAAGCCAGGCCTGGGCCCCGCTTTGCTATGCAAGTCTCATTGCTAGCGTACGAACGCGAAGCCCTAACAGTGTAGAGAACCCGTCCTTTAGCTACCGCCGACCTCTCTCTGGGAGGAAGCAGTGTACGGTGTCCGGGCGCGAGTGCCTGGGGAACGGCTTCCATATGCCAAAGCGAGGTTAGAAACAGGCCGTTGCGGAAGGCACCTCTCGGCTCAGCTCTTGCTACCTGGAGCTGCTAACCCTACACCGTTCCCCGTGGCTCTGGAACTCTCGGTGCTCAACCCTGACTCGGAGGAAAGAAGCCTGGAAACAAGCACAGCCCTAGCTCTCATCCCCTCTCCGCAGGGTGGGGCCACATGTTCCACCGTGCTTGTGTGCCCACCTGGGGAGGGGGTCCCACCAGAATTCCAAGGGAGAAAGAAGCAGGGGCCCAAGGCGCCTCTCGACTCAACACCTCTTGCCTGAAGCTAGGTCGCCAGGCCCAGTGTGCGTTGAGTCCGAACTGCCATCCGCCTAACGCAAAGTAAGCAAACGCTAGAGGCCCCGAGCCTCAGCCAAGAATGCCCGACTTGAGCGCGCACTTCACCTGTGGGGTGTTTGTGTGAAAGTATGAGCAATGGAACCTAAACGTTACTCTGACCGAGAAACAGGCCTGTAAGGTAGTCCGCTCTCTCGACTCATCTCTTGTTTGAGGCGGTTAGCACTGCTCTACCCTGTGGGCCTGCCTGGAGGCCTACGTCCCTGGCCACTCTCACGAAGAATCCAGGCGAAGCGTGCCCGAACTTTACCTAGGAGCAGTGGAGAGGAACCCTGATATAGACAGAATCACGATTCCGGAGGGTGGCAACACTTTCAGGGTGTCTGTGTGAGAGCCTAGGAAACGATTCCCCTACGCCACAGGGCGAGAGAAACGGCTTCACGCAGTGGCACCTCTCACACCACTTCTAATGTCACGAAGCTAGTACTCCTCCAGCATGGATGCGTGGATCCCTGAGTTCCAGGCACCTCCTTCGAAGGCAGAAATCTGTGCAGATACCGTGCCTTAAGCTCCCGCCGGTCACTGGATTAGAGGACGGGGTATACTGTGTACTGTGGCTGAGAGCTCTGGGAACGGCCGCCCTATAGTCAACCCCAGCGAGAAAAAGGCCGGTGCTGAAGACACACCTCTTGGCTCAGCTCTTCTTTGTGGGCCTATTACCGTTGCCCCGTGTGTGAGTGCAGGCTGCAAAACAACCACCTAACTCGCAGGCACCACACTGAAGAGCATCCGTGCTTCAGCCAGGAGAGCTGCTGCTGAGAGTGGAAGCATTTCGCTGTGTGCCTGCAGGCATGCGCTGCCAGCGAGTAAAAAACCATTTGCCGAGTGACACACAGGCGGCGGCAGAAGGCAGAACACGAGTCCCCACTTGTTTCATGAAGCCAGGCCTGCGGCCCCGCTTTGGTATACAACTCTCACTGCTAGCGTACAAAGGCGAAGCCAAAACAGGGTAGAGAACCCGTGCTTTAGCTACGGCCGACCTCTCTGCGGGAGGAAGCAGTGTACGGTGTCCGGGCGCGAGTGCCTGGAGAACGGCTTCCATACGCCATAGCGAGGTTAGAAACAGGCCGTTGCGGAAGGCACCTCTCGGCTCAGCTCTTGCTACCTGGAGCTGCTAACTCTACACTGCTCCCCGTGGCTCTGGAACTCTCGGTGCTCAACCCTGACTTGGAGGAAAGAAGCCTGGAATCAAGCACAGCTTTAGCTCCCGTCCCCACTCCACAGGGTGCGGCCACATGTTCCACCGTGCTTGTGTGCCCACCTGGTGTTTGTCC
This sequence comes from Eumetopias jubatus, assembly GCF_037043125.1. Taxonomy (NCBI): domain Eukaryota; kingdom Metazoa; phylum Chordata; class Mammalia; order Carnivora; family Otariidae; genus Eumetopias; species Eumetopias jubatus. The sequence continues at coordinate 324,773 of NW_028274934.1, read as the reverse complement.
CATCAGGATTCCAGGGAGAAAAAAGCAGGGGCCCAAGGCGCCAATCGACTCAACACCTCTTCGTGAAGCTACGTCCTCTGTCCCCTGTGTGCCTTCATGCCTAACTGCCATCCACCTAGCACAAAGGAAGAAAATGCTAGAGGCCGCGTACATCAGCCAAGAACGCCCTTCTTCAGAACAGACTTCAGCTGTGGTGTGTTTGTGTGAAAGCATGATCAATGGGACCTACAGGTTACTCTGCCCGAGACACAGGCCTGTAAGGAAGGCTGCGCTCTCGGCTAATATCTTGTTTGAGGCAGTTAGCACTGTTGTACCCCATGGGCCTAACTTTAGGCCTTGTTCCCTGGCCACTCTCTCAAAGAATCCAGGCGAATCCTGCCTGAACTTTACCTAAGAGCAGTGGAGAGGAACCGTGATGTAGACAGCATCACGGTTCCGGAGGGTGGAAACACTTTCAGGGTTTCTATGTGGGAGCCTAGGAAACGACTCCCTTAAATCACAGGGCGAGAGAAACAGCTTCGCGCAGAGGCACGTCTCGCACCAGCTCTAGTGTCACGAAGCTGCCTGGACCCCTGAGTTCCAGGCACCATCTTCGAAGGCAGAAATCTGGGCAGATACCGTGCCTTAAGTTCCCTCCGGTCACTGGGTTAGAGGACGCGGTGTACTGTGTACTGTGGCTGAGAGCTCTGGCAACGGCCTCCTTAAAGTCAACGCCAGCGAGAAGAAGGCCGGTGCCGAAGACACATCTCTTGGCTCAGCTCTTCTTTCTGGGCCTAGTCCCGTTGCCCCGTGTGTGAGTGCAGGCCGCAAAACAACCACCTAACTCGCAGGCACCGCACTGTACAGCATCCGTGCTTCAGCCAGGATAGCCGTTGCTGAGAGTGGAAGCATTTCGCTGTGTGCCTGCGGGCGTGCGCTGCCAGCGAGCAAAAAACCATTTTCGGAGTGAGAATCAGGCGGCGGCAGAAGGCAGAACATGAGTTCCCACTTGTTTCATGAAGCCAGGCCTGGGCCCCGCTTTGCTATGCAAGTCTCATTGCTAGCGTACGAACGCGAAGCCCTAACAGTGTAGAGAACCCGTCCTTTAGCTACCGCCGACCTCTCTCTGGGAGGAAGCAGTGTACGGTGTCCGGGCGCGAGTGCCTGGGGAACGGCTTCCATATGCCAAAGCGAGGTTAGAAACAGGCCGTTGCGGAAGGCACCTCTTGGCTCAGCTCTTGCTACCTGGAGCTGCTAACCCTACACCGTTCCCCGTGGCTCTGGAACTCTCGGTGCTCAACCCTGACTCGGAGGAAAGAAGCCTGGAAACAAGCACAGCCCTAGCTCTCATCCCCTCTCCGCAGGGTGGGGCCACATGTTCCACCGTGCTTGTGTGCCCACCTGGGGAGGGGGTCCCACCAGAATTCCAAGGGAGAAAGAAGCAGGGGCCCAAGGCGCCTCTCGACTCAACACCTCTTGCCTGAAGCTAGGTCGCCAGGCCCAGTGTGCGTTGAGTCCGAACTGCCTTCCGCCTAACGCAAAGTAAGCAAACGCTAGAGGCCCCGAGCCTCAGCCAAGAATGCCCGACTTGAGCGCGCACTTCACCTGTGGGGTGTTTGTGTGAAAGTATGAGCAATGGAACCTAAACGTTACTCTGACCGAGAAACAGGCCTGTAAGGTAGTCCGCTCTCTCGACTCATCTCTTGTTTGAGGCGGTTAGCACTGCTCTACCCTGTGGGCCTGCCTGGAGGCCTACGTCCCTGGCCACTCTCACGAAGAATCCAGGCGAAGCGTGCCCGAACTTTACCTAGGAGCAGTGGAGAGGAACCCTGATATAGACAGAATCACGATTCCGGAGGGTGGCAACACTTTCAGGGTGTCTGTGTGAGAGCCTAGGAAACGATTCCCCTACGCCACAGGGCGAGAGAAACGGCTTCACGCAGTGGCACCTCTCACACCACTTCTAATGTCACGAAGCTAGTACTCCTCCAGCATGGATGCGTGGATCCCTGAGTTCCAGGCACCTCCTTCGAAGGCAGAAATCTGTGCAGATACCGTGCCTTAAGCTCCCGCCGGTCACTGGATTAGAGGACGGGGTATACTGTGTACTGTGGCTGAGAGCTCTGGGAACGGCCGCCCTATAGTCAACCCCAGCGAGAAAAAGGCCGGTGCTGAAGACACACCTCTTGGCTCAGCTCTTCTTTGTGGGCCTATTACCGTTGCCCCGTGTGTGAGTGCAGGCTGCAAAACAACCACCTAACTCGCAGGCACCACACTGAAGAGCATCCGTGCTTCAGCCAGGAGAGCTGCTGCTGAGAGTGGAAGCATTTCGCTGTGTGCCTGCAGGCATGCGCTGCCAGCGAGTAAAAAACCATTTGCCGAGTGACACACAGGCGGCGGCAGAAGGCAGAACACGAGTCCCCACTTGTTTCATGAAGCCAGGCCTGCGGCCCCGCTTTGGTATACAACTCTCACTGCTAGCGTACAAAGGCGAAGCCAAAACAGGGTAGAGAACCCGTGCTTTAGCTACGGCCGACCTCTCTGCGGGAGGAAGCAGTGTACGGTGTCCGGGCGCGAGTGCCTGGAGAACGGCTTCCATACGCCATAGCGAGGTTAGAAACAGGCCGTTGCGGAAGGCACCTCTCGGCTCAGCTCTTGCTACCTGGAGCTGCTAACTCTACACTGCTCCCCGTGGCTCTGGAACTCTCGGTGCTCAACCCTGACTTGGAGGAAAGAAGCCTGGAATCAAGCACAGCTTTAGCTCCCGTCCCCACTCCACAGGGTGCGGCCACATGTTCCACCGTGCTTGTGTGCCCACCTGGTGTTTGTCCCATCAGGATTCCAGGGAGAAAAAAGCAGGGGCCCAAGGCGCCAATCGACTCAACACCTCTTCCTGAAGCTACGTCCTCTGTCCCCTGTGTGCCTTCATGCCTAACTGCCATCCACCTAGCACAAAGGAAGAAAATGCTAGAGGCCGCGTACATCAGCCAAGAACGCCCTTCTTCAGAACAGACTTCAGCTGTGGTGTGTTTGTGTGAAAGCATGATCAATGGGACCTACAGGTTACTCTGCCCGAGACACAGGCCTGTAAGGAAGGCTGCTCTCTCGGCTAATATCTTGTTTGAGGCAGTTAGCACTGTTGTACCCCGTGGGCCTAACTTTAGGCCTTGTTCCCTGGCCACTCTCTCAAAGAATCCAGGCGAATCCTGCCTGAACTTTACCTAAGAGCAGTGGAGAGGAACCGTGATGTAGACAGCATCACGGTTCCGGAGGGTGGAAACACTTTCAGGGTTTCTATGTGGGAGCCTAGGAAACGACTCCCTTAAATCACAGGGCGAGAGAAACAGCTTCGCGCAGAGGCACGTCTCGCACCAGCTCTAGTGTCACGAAGCTGCCTGGACCCCTGAGTTCCAGGCACCATCTTCGAAGGCAGAAATCTGGGCAGATACCGTGCCTTAAGTTCCCTCCGGTCACTGGGTTAGAGGACGCGGTGTACTGTGTACTGTGGCTGAGAGCTCTGGCAACGGCCTCCTTAAAGTCAACGCCAGCGAGAAGAAGGCCGGTGCCGAAGACACATCTCTTGGCTCAGCTCTTCTTTCTGGGCCTAGTCCCGTTGCCCCGTGTGTGAGTGCAGGCCGCAAAACAACCACCTAACTCGCAGGCACCGCACTGTACAGCATCCGTGCTTCAGCCAGGATAGCCGTTGCTGAGAGTGGAAGCATTTCGCTGTGTGCCTGCGGGTGTGCGCTGCCAGCGAGCAAAAAACCATTTTCGGAGTGAGAATCAGGCGGCGGCAGAAGGCAGAACATGAGTTCCCACTTGTTTCATGAAGCCAGGCCTGGGCCCCGCTTTGCTATGCAAGTCTCATTGCTAGCGTACGAACGCGAAGCCCTAACAGTGTAGAGAACCCGTCCTTTAGCTACCGCCGACCTCTCTCTGGGAGGAAGCAGTGTACGGTGTCCGGGCGCGAGTGCCTGGGGAACGGCTTCCATATGCCAAAGCGAGGTTAGAAACAGGCCGTTGCGGAAGGCACCTCTCGGCTCAGCTCTTGCTACCTGGAGCTGCTAACCCTACACCGTTCCCCGTGGCTCTGGAACTCTCGGTGCTCAACCCTGACTCGGAGGAAAGAAGCCTGGAAACAAGCACAGCCCTAGCTCTCATCCCCTCTCCGCAGGGTGGGGCCACATGTTCCACCGTGCTTGTGTGCCCACCTGGGGAGGGGGTCCCACCAGAATTCCAAGGGAGAAAGAAGCAGGGGCCCAAGGCGCCTCTCGACTCAACACCTCTTGCCTGAAGCTAGGTCGCCAGGCCCAGTGTGCGTTGAGTCCGAACTGCCATCCGCCTAACGCAAAGTAAGCAAACGCTAGAGGCCCCGAGCCTCAGCCAAGAATGCCCGACTTGAGCGCGCACTTCACCTGTGGGGTGTTTGTGTGAAAGTATGAGCAATGGAACCTAAACGTTACTCTGACCGAGAAACAGGCCTGTAAGGAAGTCCGCTCTCTCGACTCATCTCTTGTTTGAGGCGGTTAGCACTGCTCTACCCTGTGGGCCTGCCTGGAGGCCTACGTCCCTGGCCACTCTCACGAAGAATCCAGGCGAAGCGTGCCCGAACTTTACCTAGGAGCAGTGGAGAGGAACCCTGATATAGACAGAATCACGATTCCGGAGGGTGGCAACACTTTCAGGGTGTCTGTGTGAGAGCCTAGGAAACGATTCCCCTACGCCACAGGGCGAGAGAAACGGCTTCACGCAGTGGCACCTCTCACACCACTTCTAATGTCACGAAGCTAGTACTCCTCCAGCATGGATGCGTGGATCCCTGAGTTCCAGGCACCTCCTTCGAAGGCAGAAATCTGTGCAGATACCGTGCCTTAAGCTCCCGCCGGTCACTGGATTAGAGGACGGGGTATACTGTGTACTGTGGCTGAGAGCTCTGGGAACGGCCGCCCTATAGTCAACCCCAGCGAGAAAAAGGCCGGTGCTGAAGACACACCTCTTGGCTCAGCTCTTCTTTGTGGGCCTATTACCGTTGCCCCGTGTGTGAGTGCAGGCTGCAAAACAACCACCTAACTCGCAGGCACCACACTGAAGAGCATCCGTGCTTCAGCCAGGAGAGCTGCTGCTGAGAGTGGAAGCATTTCGCTGTGTGCCTGCAGGCATGCGCTGCCAGCGAGTAAAAAACCATTTGCCGAGTGACACACAGGCGGCGGCAGAAGGCAGAACACGAGTCCCCACTTGTTTCATGAAGCCAGGCCTGCGGCCCCGCTTTGGTATACAACTCTCACTGCTAGCGTACAAAGGCGAAGCCAAAACAGGGTAGAGAACCCGTGCTTTAGCTACGGCCGACCTCTCTGCGGGAGGAAGCAGTGTACGGTGTCCGGGCGCGAGTGCCTGGAGAACGGCTTCCATACGCCATAGCGAGGTTAGAAACAGGCCGTTGCGGAAGGCACCTCTCGGCTCAGCTCTTGCTACCTGGAGCTGCTAACTCTACACTGCTCCCCGTGGCTCTGGAACTCTCGGTGCTCAACCCTGACTTGGAGGAAAGAAGCCTGGAATCAAGCACAGCTTTAGCTCCCGTCCCCACTCCACAGGGTGCGGCCACATGTTCCACCGTGCTTGTGTGCCCACCTGGTGTTTGTCCCATCAGGATTCCAGGGAGAAAAAAGCAGGGGCCCAAGGCGCCAATCGACTCAACACCTCTTCGTGAAGCTACGTCCTCTGTCCCCTGTGTGCCTTCATGCCTAACTGCCATCCACCTAGCACAAAGGAAGAAAATGCTAGAGGCCGCGTACATCAGCCAAGAACGCCCTTCTTCAGAACAGACTTCAGCTGTGGTGTGTTTGTGTGAAAGCATGATCAATGGGACCTACAGGTTACTCTGCCCGAGACACAGGCCTGTAAGGAAGGCTGCTCTCTCGGCTAATATCTTGTTTGAGGCAGTTAGCACTGTTGTACCCCGTGGGCCTAACTTTAGGCCTTGTTCCCTGGCCACTCTCTCAAAGAATCCAGGCGAATCCTGCCTGAACTTTACCTAAGAGCAGTGGAGAGGAACCGTGATGTAGACAGCATCACGGTTCCGGAGGGTGGAAACACTTTCAGGGTTTCTATGTGGGAGCCTAGGAAACGACTCCCTTAAATCACAGGGCGAGAGAAACAGCTTCGCGCAGAGGCACGTCTCGCACCAGCTCTAGTGTCACGAAGCTGCCTGGACCCCTGAGTTCCAGGCACCATCTTCGAAGGCAGAAATCTGGGCAGATACCGTGCCTTAAGTTCCCTCCGGTCACTGGGTTAGAGGACGCGGTGTACTGTGTACTGTGGCTGAGAGCTCTGGCAACGGCCTCCTTAAAGTCAACGCCAGCGAGAAGAAGGCCGGTGCCGAAGACACATCTCTTGGCTCAGCTCTTCTTTCTGGGCCTAGTCCCGTTGCCCCGTGTGTGAGTGCAGGCCGCAAAACAACCACCTAACTCGCAGGCACCGCACTGTACAGCATCCGTGCTTCAGCCAGGATAGCCGTTGCTGAGAGTGGAAGCATTTCGCTGTGTGCCTGCGGGTGTGCGCTGCCAGCGAGCAAAAAACCATTTTCGGAGTGAGAATCAGGCGGCGGCAGAAGGCAGAACATGAGTTCCCACTTGTTTCATGAAGCCAGGCCTGGGCCCCGCTTTGCTATGCAAGTCTCATTGCTAGCGTACGAACGCGAAGCCCTAACAGTGTAGAGAACCCGTCCTTTAGCTACCGCCGACCTCTCTCTGGGAGGAAGCAGTGTACGGTGTCCGGGCGCGAGTGCCTGGGGAACGGCTTCCATATGCCAAAGCGAGGTTAGAAACAGGCCGTTGCGGAAGGCACCTCTCGGCTCAGCTCTTGCTACCTGGAGCTGCTAACCCTACACCGTTCCCCGTGGCTCTGGAACTCTCGGTGCTCAACCCTGACTCGGAGGAAAGAAGCCTGGAAACAAGCACAGCCCTAGCTCTCATCCCCTCTCCGCAGGGTGGGGCCACATGTTCCACCGTGCTTGTGTGCCCACCTGGGGAGGGGGTCCCACCAGAATTCCAAGGGAGAAAGAAGCAGGGGCCCAAGGCGCCTCTCGACTCAACACCTCTTGCCTGAAGCTAGGTCGCCAGGCCCAGTGTGCGTTGAGTCCGAACTGCCATCCGCCTAACGCAAAGTAAGCAAACGCTAGAGGCCCCGAGCCTCAGCCAAGAATGCCCGACTTGAGCGCGCACTTCACCTGTGGGGTGTTTGTGTGAAAGTATGAGCAATGGAACCTAAACGTTACTCTGACCGAGAAACAGGCCTGTAAGGTAGTCCGCTCTCTCGACTCATCTCTTGTTTGAGGCGGTTAGCACTGCTCTACCCTGTGGGCCTGCCTGGAGGCCTACGTCCCTGGCCACTCTCACGAAGAATCCAGGCGAAGCGTGCCCGAACTTTACCTAGGAGCAGTGGAGAGGAACCCTGATATAGACAGAATCACGATTCCGGAGGGTGGCAACACTTTCAGGGTGTCTGTGTGAGAGCCTAGGAAACGATTCCCCTACGCCACAGGGCGAGAGAAACGGCTTCACGCAGTGGCACCTCTCACACCACTTCTAATGTCACGAAGCTAGTACTCCTCCAGCATGGATGCGTGGATCCCTGAGTTCCAGGCACCTCCTTCGAAGGCAGAAATCTGTGCAGATACCGTGCCTTAAGCTCCCGCCGGTCACTGGATTAGAGGACGGGGTATACTGTGTACTGTGGCTGAGAGCTCTGGGAACGGCCGCCCTATAGTCAACCCCAGCGAGAAAAAGGCCGGTGCTGAAGACACACCTCTTGGCTCAGCTCTTCTTTGTGGGCCTATTACCGTTGCCCCGTGTGTGAGTGCAGGCTGCAAAACAACCACCTAACTCGCAGGCACCACACTGAAGAGCATCCGTGCTTCAGCCAGGAGAGCTGCTGCTGAGAGTGGAAGCATTTCGCTGTGTGCCTGCAGGCATGCGCTGCCAGCGAGTAAAAAACCATTTGCCGAGTGACACACAGGCGGCGGCAGAAGGCAGAACACGAGTCCCCACTTGTTTCATGAAGCCAGGCCTGCGGCCCCGCTTTGGTATACAACTCTTACTGCTAGCGTACAAAGGCGAAGCCAAAACAGGGTAGAGAACCCGTGCTTTAGCTACGGCCGACCTCTCTGCGGGAGGAAGCAGTGTACGGTGTCCGGGCGCGAGTGCCTGGAGAACGGCTTCCATACGCCATAGCGAGGTTAGAAACAGGCCGTTGCGGAAGGCACCTCTCGGCTCAGCTCTTGCTACCTGGAGCTGCTAACTCTACACTGCTCCCCGTGGCTCTGGAACTCTCGGTGCTCAACCCTGACTTGGAGGAAAGAAGCCTGGAATCAAGCACAGCTTTAGCTCCCGTCCCCACTCCACAGGGTGCGGCCACATGTTCCACCGTGCTTGTGTGCCCACCTGGTGTTTGTCCCATCAGGATTCCAGGGAGAAAAAAGCAGGGGCCCAAGGCGCCAATCGACTCAACACCTCTTCCTGAAGCTACGTCCTCTGTCCCCTGTGTGCCTTCATGCCTAACTGCCATCCACCTAGCACAAAGGAAGAAAATGCTAGAGGCCGCGTACATCAGCCAAGAACGCCCTTCTTCAGAACAGACTTCAGCTGTGGTGTGTTTGTGTGAAAGCATGATCAATGGGACCTACAGGTTACTCTGCCCGAGACACAGGCCTGTAAGGAAGGCTGCTCTCTCGGCTAATATCTTGTTTGAGGCAGTTAGCACTGTTGTACCCCGTGGGCCTAACTTTAGGCCTTGTTCCCTGGCCACTCTCTCAAAGAATCCAGGCGAATCCTGCCTGAACTTTACCTAAGAGCAGTGGAGAGGAACCGTGATGTAGACAGCATCACGGTTCCGGAGGGTGGAAACACTTTCAGGGTTTCTATGGGGGAGCCTAGGAAACGACTCCCTTAAATCACAGGGCGAGAGAAACAGCTTCGCGCAGAGGCACGTCTCGCACCAGCTCTAGTGTCACGAAGCTGCCTGGACCCCTGAGTTCCAGGCACCATCTTCGAAGGCAGAAATCTGGGCAGATACCGTGCCTTAAGTTCCCTCCGGTCACTGGGTTAGAGGACGCGGTGTACTGTGTACTGTGGCTGAGAGCTCTGGCAACGGCCTCCTTAAAGTCAACGCCAGCGAGAAGAAGGCCGGTGCCGAAGACACATCTCTTGGCTCAGCTCTTCTTTCTGGGCCTAGTCCCGTTGCCCCGTGTGTGAGTGCAGGCCGCAAAACAACCACCTAACTCGCAGGCACCGCACTGTACAGCATCCGTGCTTCAGCCAGGATAGCCGTTGCTGAGAGTGGAAGCATTTCGCTGTGTGCCTGCGGGCGTGCGCTGCCAGCGAGCAAAAAACCATTTTCGGAGTGAGAATCAGGCGGCGGCAGAAGGCAGAACATGAGTTCCCACTTGTTTCATGAAGCCAGGCCTGGGCCCCGCTTTGCTATGCAAGTCTCATTGCTAGCGTACGAACGCGAAGCCCTAACAGTGTAGAGAACCCGTCCTTTAGCTACCGCCGACCTCTCTCTGGGAGGAAGCAGTGTACGGTGTCCGGGCGCGAGTGCCTGGGGAACGGCTTCCATATGCCAAAGCGAGGTTAGAAACAGGCCGTTGCGGAAGGCACCTCTTGGCTCAGCTCTTGCTACCTGGAGCTGCTAACCCTACACCGTTCCCCGTGGCTCTGGAACTCTCGGTGCTCAACCCTGACTCGGAGGAAAGAAGCCTGGAAACAAGCACAGCCCTAGCTCTCATCCCCTCTCCGCAGGGTGGGGCCACATGTTCCACCGTGCTTGTGTGCCCACCTGGGGAGGGGGTCCCACCAGAATTCCAAGGGAGAAAGAAGCAGGGGCCCAAGGCGCCTCTCGACTCAACACCTCTTGCCTGAAGCTAGGTCGCCAGGCCCAGTGTGCGTTGAGTCCGAACTGCCTTCCGCCTAACGCAAAGTAAGCAAACGCTAGAGGCCCCGAGCCTCAGCCAAGAATGCCCGACTTGAGCGCGCACTTCACCTGTGGGGTGTTTGTGTGAAAGTATGAGCAATGGAACCTAAACGTTACTCTGACCGAGAAACAGGCCTGTAAGGTAGTCCGCTCTCTCGACTCATCTCTTGTTTGAGGCGGTTAGCACTGCTCTACCCTGTGGGCCTGCCTGGAGGCCTACGTCCCTGGCCACTCTCACGAAGAATCCAGGCGAAGCGTGCCCGAACTTTACCTAGGAGCAGTGGAGAGGAACCCTGATATAGACAGAATCACGATTCCGGAGGGTGGCAACACTTTCAGGGTGTCTGTGTGAGAGCCTAGGAAACGATTCCCCTACGCCACAGGGCGAGAGAAACGGCTTCACGCAGTGGCACCTCTCACACCACTTCTAATGTCACGAAGCTAGTACTCCTCCAGCATGGATGCGTGGATCCCTGAGTTCCAGGCACCTCCTTCGAAGGCAGAAATCTGTGCAGATACCGTGCCTTAAGCTCCCGCCGGTCACTGGATTAGAGGACGGGGTATACTGTGTACTGTGGCTGAGAGCTCTGGGAACGGCCGCCCTATAGTCAACCCCAGCGAGAAAAAGGCCGGTGCTGAAGACACACCTCTTGGCTCAGCTCTTCTTTGTGGGCCTATTACCGTTGCCCCGTGTGTGAGTGCAGGCTGCAAAACAACCACCTAACTCGCAGGCACCACACTGAAGAGCATCCGTGCTTCAGCCAGGAGAGCTGCTGCTGAGAGTGGAAGCATTTCGCTGTGTGCCTGCAGGCATGCGCTGCCAGCGAGTAAAAAACCATTTGCCGAGTGACACACAGGCGGCGGCAAAGGCAGAACACGAGTCCCCACTTGTTTCATGAAGCCAGGCCTGTGGCCCCGCTTTGGTATACAACTCTCACTGCTAGCGTACAAAGGCGAAGCCAAAACAGGGTAGAGAACCCGTGCTTTAGCTACGGCCGACCTCTCTGCGGGAGGAAGCAGTGTACGGTGTCCGGGCGCGAGTGCCTGGAGAACGGCTTCCATACGCCATAGCGAGGTTAGAAACAGGCCATTGCGGAAGGCACCTCTCGGCTCAGCTCTTGCTACCTGGAGCTGCTAACTCTACACTGCTCCCCGTGGCTCTGGAACTCTCGGTGCTCAACCCTGACTTGGAGGAAAGAAGCCTGGAATCAAGCACAGCTTTAGCTCCCGTCCCCACTCCACAGGGTGCGGCCACATGTTCCACCGTGCTTGTGTGCCCACCTGGTGTTTGTCCCATCAGGATTCCAGGGAGAAAAAAGCAGGGGCCCAAGGCGCCAATCGACTCAACACCTCTTCCTGAAGCTACGTCCTCTGTCCCCTGTGTGCCTTCATGCCTAACTGCCATCCACCTAGCACAAAGGAAGAAAATGCTAGAGGCCGCGTACATCAGCCAAGAACGCCCTTCTTCAGAACAGACTTCAGCTGTGGTGTGTTTGTGTGAAAGCATGATCAATGGGACCTACAGGTTACTCTGCCCGAGACACAGGCCTGTAAGGAAGGCTGCTCTCTCGGCTAATATCTTGTTTGAGGCAGTTAGCACTGTTGTACCCCGTGGGCCTAACTTTAGGCCTTGTTCCCTGGCCACTCTCTCAAAGAATCCAGGCGAATCCTGCCTGAACTTTACCTAAGAGCAGTGGAGAGGAACCGTGATGTAGACAGCATCACGGTTCCGGAGGGTGGAAACACTTTCAGGGTTTCTATGTGGGAGCCTAGGAAACGACTCCCTTAAATCACAGGGCGAGAGAAACAGCTTCGCGCAGAGGCACGTCTCGCACCAGCTCTAGTGTCACGAAGCTGCCTGGACCCCTGAGTTCCAGGCACCATCTTCGAAGGCAGAAATCTGGGCAGATACCGTGCCTTAAGTTCCCTCCGGTCACTGGGTTAGAGGACGCGGTGTACTGTGTACTGTGGCTGAGAGCTCTGGCAACGGCCTCCTTAAAGTCAACGCCAGCGAGAAGAAGGCCGGTGCCGAAGACACATCTCTTGGCTCAGCTCTTCTTTCTGGGCCTAGTCCCGTTGCCCCGTGTGTGAGTGCAGGCCGCAAAACAACCACCTAACTCGCAGGCACCGCACTGTACAGCATCCGTGCTTCAGCCAGGATAGCCGTTGCTGAGAGTGGAAGCATTTCGCTGTGTGCCTGCGGGTGTGCGCTGCCAGCGAGCAAAAAACCATTTTCGGAGTGAGAATCAGGCGGCGGCAGAAGGCAGAACATGAGTTCCCACTTGTTTCATGAAGCCAGGCCTGGGCCCCGCTTTGCTATGCAAGTCTCATTGCTAGCGTACGAACGCGAAGCCCTAACAGTGTAGAGAACCCGTCCTTTAGCTACCGCCGACCTCTCTCTGGGAGGAAGCAGTGTACGGTGTCCGGGCGCGAGTGCCTGGGGAACGGCTTCCATATGCCAAAGCGAGGTTAGAAACAGGCCGTTGCGGAAGGCACCTCTCGGCTCAGCTCTTGCTACCTGGAGCTGCTAACCCTACACCGTTCCCCGTGGCTCTGGAACTCTCGGTGCTCAACCCTGACTCGGAGGAAAGAAGCCTGGAAACAAGCACAGCCCTAGCTCTCATCCCCTCTCCGCAGGGTGGGGCCACATGTTCCACCGTGCTTGTGTGCCCACCTGGGGAGGGGGTCCCACCAGAATTCCAAGGGAGAAAGAAGCAGGGGCCCAAGGCGCCTCTCGACTCAACACCTCTTGCCTGAAGCTAGGTCGCCAGGCCCAGTGTGCGTTGAGTCCGAACTGCCATCCGCCTAACGCAAAGTAAGCAAACGCTAGAGGCCCCGAGCCTCAGCCAAGAATGCCCGACTTGAGCGCGCACTTCACCTGTGGGGTGTTTGTGTGAAAGTATGAGCAATGGAACCTAAACGTTACTCTGACCGAGAAACAGGCCTGTAAGGAAGTCCGCTCTCTCGACTCATCTCTTGTTTGAGGCGGTTAGCACTGCTCTACCCTGTGGGCCTGCCTGGAGGCCTACGTCCCTGGCCACTCTCACGAAGAATCCAGGCGAAGCGTGCCCGAACTTTACCTAGGAGCAGTGGAGAGGAACCCTGATATAGACAGAATCACGATTCCGGAGGGTGGCAACACTTTCAGGGTGTCTGTGTGAGAGCCTAGGAAACGATTCCCCTACGCCACAGGGCGAGAGAAACGGCTTCACGCAGTGGCACCTCTCACACCACTTCTAATGTCACGAAGCTAGTACTCCTCCAGCATGGATGCGTGGATCCCTGAGTTCCAGGCACCTCCTTCGAAGGCAGAAATCTGTGCAGATACCGTGCCTTAAGCTCCCGCCGGTCACTGGATTAGAGGACGGGGTATACTGTGTACTGTGGCTGAGAGCTCTGGGAACGGCCGCCCTATAGTCAACCCCAGCGAGAAAAAGGCCGGTGCTGAAGACACACCTCTTGGCTCAGCTCTTCTTTGTGGGCCTATTACCGTTGCCCCGTGTGTGAGTGCAGGCTGCAAAACAACCACCTAACTCGCAGGCACCACACTGAAGAGCATCCGTGCTTCAGCCAGGAGAGCTGCTGCTGAGAGTGGAAGCATTTCGCTGTGTGCCTGCAGGCATGCGCTGCCAGCGAGTAAAAAACCATTTGCCGAGTGACACACAGGCGGCGGCAGAAGGCAGAACACGAGTCCCCACTTGTTTCATGAAGCCAGGCCTGCGGCCCCGCTTTGGTATACAACTCTCACTGCTAGCGTACAAAGGCGAAGCCAAAACAGGGTAGAGAACCCGTGCTTTAGCTACGGCCGACCTCTCTGCGGGAGGAAGCAGTGTACGGTGTCCGGGCGCGAGTGCCTGGAGAACGGCTTCCATACGCCATAGCGAGGTTAGAAACAGGCCGTTGCGGAAGGCACCTCTCGGCTCAGCTCTTGCTACCTGGAGCTGCTAACTCTACACTGCTCCCCGTGGCTCTGGAACTCTCGGTGCTCAACCCTGACTTGGAGGAAAGAAGCCTGGAATCAAGCACAGCTTTAGCTCCCGTCCCCACTCCACAGGGTGCGGCCACATGTTCCACCGTGCTTGTGTGCCCACCTGGTGTTTGTCCCATCAGGATTCCAGGGAGAAAAAAGCAGGGGCCCAAGGCGCCAATCGACTCAACACCTCTTCGTGAAGCTACGTCCTCTGTCCCCTGTGTGCCTTCATGCCTAACTGCCATCCACCTAGCACAAAGGAAGAAAATGCTAGAGGCCGCGTACATCAGCCAAGAACGCCCTTCTTCAGAACAGACTTCAGCTGTGGTGTGTTTGTGTGAAAGCATGATCAATGGGACCTACAGGTTACTCTGCCCGAGACACAGGCCTGTAAGGAAGGCTGCTCTCTCGGCTAATATCTTGTTTGAGGCAGTTAGCACTGTTGTACCCCGTGGGCCTAACTTTAGGCCTTGTTCCCTGGCCACTCTCTCAAAGAATCCAGGCGAATCCTGCCTGAACTTTACCTAAGAGCAGTGGAGAGGAACCGTGATGTAGACAGCATCACGGTTCCGGAGGGTGGAAACACTTTCAGGGTTTCTATGTGGGAGCCTAGGAAACGACTCCCTTAAATCACAGGGCGAGAGAAACAGCTTCGCGCAGAGGCACGTCTCGCACCAGCTCTAGTGTCACGAAGCTGCCTGGACCCCTGAGTTCCAGGCACCATCTTCGAAGGCAGAAATCTGGGCAGATACCGTGCCTTAAGTTCCCTCCGGTCACTGGGTTAGAGGACGCGGTGTACTGTGTACTGTGGCTGAGAGCTCTGGCAACGGCCTCCTTAAAGTCAACGCCAGCGAGAAGAAGGCCGGTGCCGAAGACACATCTCTTGGCTCAGCTCTTCTTTCTGGGCCTAGTCCCGTTGCCCCGTGTGTGAGTGCAGGCCGCAAAACAACCACCTAACTCGCAGGCACCGCACTGTACAGCATCCGTGCTTCAGCCAGGATAGCCGTTGCTGAGAGTGGAAGCATTTCGCTGTGTGCCTGCGGGTGTGCGCTGCCAGCGAGCAAAAAACCATTTTCGGAGTGAGAATCAGGCGGCGGCAGAAGGCAGAACATGAGTTCCCACTTGTTTCATGAAGCCAGGCCTGGGCCCCGCTTTGCTATGCAAGTCTCATTGCTAGCGTACGAACGCGAAGCCCTAACAGTGTAGAGAACCCGTCCTTTAGCTACCGCCGACCTCTCTCTGGGAGGAAGCAGTGTACGGTGTCCGGGCGCGAGTGCCTGGGGAACGGCTTCCATATGCCAAAGCGAGGTTAGAAACAGGCCGTTGCGGAAGGCACCTCTCGGCTCAGCTCTTGCTACCTGGAGCTGCTAACCCTACACCGTTCCCCGTGGCTCTGGAACTCTCGGTGCTCAACCCTGACTCGGAGGAAAGAAGCCTGGAAACAAGCACAGCCCTAGCTCTCATCCCCTCTCCGCAGGGTGGGGCCACATGTTCCACCGTGCTTGTGTGCCCACCTGGGGAGGGGGTCCCACCAGAATTCCAAGGGAGAAAGAAGCAGGGGCCCAAGGCGCCTCTCGACTCAACACCTCTTGCCTGAAGCTAGGTCGCCAGGCCCAGTGTGCGTTGAGTCCGAACTGCCATCCGCCTAACGCAAAGTAAGCAAACGCTAGAGGCCCCGAGCCTCAGCCAAGAATGCCCGACTTGAGCGCGCACTTCACCTGTGGGGTGTTTGTGTGAAAGTATGAGCAATGGAACCTAAACGTTACTCTGACCGAGAAACAGGCCTGTAAGGTAGTCCGCTCTCTCGACTCATCTCTTGTTTGAGGCGGTTAGCACTGCTCTACCCTGTGGGCCTGCCTGGAGGCCTACGTCCCTGGCCACTCTCACGAAGAATCCAGGCGAAGCGTGCCCGAACTTTACCTAGGAGCAGTGGAGAGGAACCCTGATATAGACAGAATCACGATTCCGGAGGGTGGCAACACTTTCAGGGTGTCTGTGTGAGAGCCTAGGAAACGATTCCCCTACGCCACAGGGCGAGAGAAACGGCTTCACGCAGTGGCACCTCTCACACCACTTCTAATGTCACGAAGCTAGTACTCCTCCAGCATGGATGCGTGGATCCCTGAGTTCCAGGCACCTCCTTCGAAGGCAGAAATCTGTGCAGATACCGTGCCTTAAGCTCCCGCCGGTCACTGGATTAGAGGACGGGGTATACTGTGTACTGTGGCTGAGAGCTCTGGGAACGGCCGCCCTATAGTCAACCCCAGCGAGAAAAAGGCCGGTGCTGAAGACACACCTCTTGGCTCAGCTCTTCTTTGTGGGCCTATTACCGTTGCCCCGTGTGTGAGTGCAGGCTGCAAAACAACCACCTAACTCGCAGGCACCACACTGAAGAGCATCCGTGCTTCAGCCAGGAGAGCTGCTGCTGAGAGTGGAAGCATTTCGCTGTGTGCCTGCAGGCATGCGCTGCCAGCGAGTAAAAAACCATTTGCCGAGTGACACACAGGCGGCGGCAGAAGGCAGAACACGAGTCCCCACTTGTTTCATGAAGCCAGGCCTGCGGCCCCGCTTTGGTATACAACTCTTACTGCTAGCGTACAAAGGCGAAGCCAAAACAGGGTAGAGAACCCGTGCTTTAGCTACGGCCGACCTCTCTGCGGGAGGAAGCAGTGTACGGTGTCCGGGCGCGAGTGCCTGGAGAACGGCTTCCATACGCCATAGCGAGGTTAGAAACAGGCCGTTGCGGAAGGCACCTCTCGGCTCAGCTCTTGCTACCTGGAGCTGCTAACTCTACACTGCTCCCCGTGGCTCTGGAACTCTCGGTGCTCAACCCTGACTTGGAGGAAAGAAGCCTGGAATCAAGCACAGCTTTAGCTCCCGTCCCCACTCCACAGGGTGCGGCCACATGTTCCACCGTGCTTGTGTGCCCACCTGGTGTTTGTCCCATCAGGATTCCAGGGAGAAAAAAGCAGGGGCCCAAGGCGCCAATCGACTCAACACCTCTTCCTGAAGCTACGTCCTCTGTCCCCTGTGTGCCTTCATGCCTAACTGCCATCCACCTAGCACAAAGGAAGAAAATGCTAGAGGCCGCGTACATCAGCCAAGAACGCCCTTCTTCAGAACAGACTTCAGCTGTGGTGTGTTTGTGTGAAAGCATGATCAATGGGACCTACAGGTTACTCTGCCCGAGACACAGGCCTGTAAGGAAGGCTGCTCTCTCGGCTAATATCTTGTTTGAGGCAGTTAGCACTGTTGTACCCCGTGGGCCTAACTTTAGGCCTTGTTCCCTGGCCACTCTCTCAAAGAATCCAGGCGAATCCTGCCTGAACTTTACCTAAGAGCAGTGGAGAGGAACCGTGATGTAGACAGCATCACGGTTCCGGAGGGTGGAAACACTTTCAGGGTTTCTATGTGGGAGCCTAGGAAACGACTCCCTTAAATCACAGGGCGAGAGAAACAGCTTCGCGCAGAGGCACGTCTCGCACCAGCTCTAGTGTCACGAAGCTGCCTGGACCCCTGAGTTCCAGGCACCATCTTCGAAGGCAGAAATCTGGGCAGATACCGTGCCTTAAGTTCCCTCCGGTCACTGGGTTAGAGGACGCGGTGTACTGTGTACTGTGGCTGAGAGCTCTGGCAACGGCCTCCTTAAAGTCAACGCCAGCGAGAAGAAGGCCGGTGCCGAAGACACATCTCTTGGCTCAGCTCTTCTTTCTGGGCCTAGTCCCGTTGCCCCGTGTGTGAGTGCAGGCCGCAAAACAACCACCTAACTCGCAGGCACCGCACTGTACAGCATCCGTGCTTCAGCCAGGATAGCCGTTGCTGAGAGTGGAAGCATTTCGCTGTGTGCCTGCGGGTGTGCGCTGCCAGCGAGCAAAAAACCATTTTCGGAGTGAGAATCAGGCGGCGGCAGAAGGCAGAACATGAGTTCCCACTTGTTTCATGAAGCCAGGCCTGGGCCCCGCTTTGCTATGCAAGTCTCATTGCTAGCGTACGAACGCGAAGCCCTAACAGTGTAGAGAACCCGTCCTTTAGCTACCGCCGACCTCTCTCTGGGAGGAAGCAGTGTACGGTGTCCGGGCGCGAGTGCCTGGGGAACGGCTTCCATATGCCAAAGCGAGGTTAGAAACAGGCCGTTGCGGAAGGCACCTCTCGGCTCAGCTCTTGCTACCTGGAGCTGCTAACCCTACACCGTTCCCCGTGGCTCTGGAACTCTCGGTGCTCAACCCTGACTCGGAGGAAAGAAGCCTGGAAACAAGCACAGCCCTAGCTCTCATCCCCTCTCCGCAGGGTGGGGCCACATGTTCCACCGTGCTTGTGTGCCCACCTGGGGAGGGGGTCCCACCAGAATTCCAAGGGAGAAAGAAGCAGGGGCCCAAGGCGCCTCTCGACTCAACACCTCTTGCCTGAAGCTAGGTCGCCAGGCCCAGTGTGCGTTGAGTCCGAACTGCCATCCGCCTAACGCAAAGTAAGCAAACGCTAGAGGCCCCGAGCCTCAGCCAAGAATGCCCGACTTGAGCGCGCACTTCACCTGTGGGGTGTTTGTGTGAAAGTATGAGCAATGGAACCTAAACGTTACTCTGACCGAGAAACAGGCCTGTAAGGTAGTCCGCTCTCTCGACTCATCTCTTGTTTGAGGCGGTTAGCACTGCTCTACCCTGTGGGCCTGCCTGGAGGCCTACGTCCCTGGCCACTCTCACGAAGAATCCAGGCGAAGCGTGCCCGAACTTTACCTAGGAGCAGTGGAGAGGAACCCTGATATAGACAGAATCACGATTCCGGAGGGTGGCAACACTTTCAGGGTGTCTGTGTGAGAGCCTAGGAAACGATTCCCCTACGCCACAGGGCGAGAGAAACGGCTTCACGCAGTGGCACCTCTCACACCACTTCTAATGTCACGAAGCTAGTACTCCTCCAGCATGGATGCGTGGATCCCTGAGTTCCAGGCACCTCCTTCGAAGGCAGAAATCTGTGCAGATACCGTGCCTTAAGCTCCCGCCGGTCACTGGATTAGAGGACGGGGTATACTGTGTACTGTGGCTGAGAGCTCTGGGAACGGCCGCCCTATAGTCAACCCCAGCGAGAAAAAGGCCGGTGCTGAAGACACACCTCTTGGCTCAGCTCTTCTTTGTGGGCCTATTACCGTTGCCCCGTGTGTGAGTGCAGGCTGCAAAACAACCACCTAACTCGCAGGCACCACACTGAAGAGCATCCGTGCTTCAGCCAGGAGAGCTGCTGCTGAGAGTGGAAGCATTTCGCTGTGTGCCTGCAGGCATGCGCTGCCAGCGAGTAAAAAACCATTTGCCGAGTGACACACAGGCGGCGGCAGAAGGCAGAACACGAGTCCCCACTTGTTTCATGAAGCCAGGCCTGCGGCCCCGCTTTGGTATACAACTCTCACTGCTAGCGTACAAAGGCGAAGCCAAAACAGGGTAGAGAACCCGTGCTTTAGCTACGGCCGACCTCTCTGCGGGAGGAAGCAGTGTACGGTGTCCGGGCGCGAGTGCCTGGAGAACGGCTTCCATACGCCATAGCGAGGTTAGAAACAGGCCGTTGCGGAAGGCACCTCTCGGCTCAGCTCTTGCTACCTGGAGCTGCTAACTCTACACTGCTCCCCGTGGCTCTGGAACTCTCGGTGCTCAACCCTGACTTGGAGGAAAGAAGCCTGGAATCAAGCACAGCTTTAGCTCCCGTCCCCACTCCACAGGGTGCGGCCACATGTTCCACCGTGCTTGTGTGCCCACCTGGTGTTTGTCCCATCAGGATTCCAGGGAGAAAAAAGCAGGGGCCCAAGGCGCCAATCGACTCAACACCTCTTCGTGAAGCTACGTCCTCTGTCCCCTGTGTGCCTTCATGCCTAACTGCCATCCACCTAGCACAAAGGAAGAAAATGCTAGAGGCCGCGTACATCAGCCAAGAACGCCCTTCTTCAGAACAGACTTCAGCTGTGGTGTGTTTGTGTGAAAGCATGATCAATGGGACCTACAGGTTACTCTGCCCGAGACACAGGCCTGTAAGGAAGGCTGCGCTCTCGGCTAATATCTTGTTTGAGGCAGTTAGCACTGTTGTACCCCATGGGCCTAACTTTAGGCCTTGTTCCCTGGCCACTCTCTCAAAGAATCCAGGCGAATCCTGCCTGAACTTTACCTAAGAGCAGTGGAGAGGAACCGTGATGTAGACAGCATCACGGTTCCGGAGGGTGGAAACACTTTCAGGGTTTCTATGTGGGAGCCTAGGAAACGACTCCCTTAAATCACAGGGCGAGAGAAACAGCTTCGCGCAGAGGCACGTCTCGCACCAGCTCTAGTGTCACGAAGCTGCCTGGACCCCTGAGTTCCAGGCACCATCTTCGAAGGCAGAAATCTGGGCAGATACCGTGCCTTAAGTTCCCTCCGGTCACTGGGTTAGAGGACGCGGTGTACTGTGTACTGTGGCTGAGAGCTCTGGCAACGGCCTCCTTAAAGTCAACGCCAGCGAGAAGAAGGCCGGTGCCGAAGACACATCTCTTGGCTCAGCTCTTCTTTCTGGGCCTAGTCCCGTTGCCCCGTGTGTGAGTGCAGGCCGCAAAACAACCACCTAACTCGCAGGCACCGCACTGTACAGCATCCGTGCTTCAGCCAGGATAGCCGTTGCTGAGAGTGGAAGCATTTCGCTGTGTGCCTGCGGGCGTGCGCTGCCAGCGAGCAAAAAACCATTTTCGGAGTGAGAATCAGGCGGCGGCAGAAGGCAGAACATGAGTTCCCACTTGTTTCATGAAGCCAGGCCTGGGCCCCGCTTTGCTATGCAAGTCTCATTGCTAGCGTACGAACGCGAAGCCCTAACAGTGTAGAGAACCCGTCCTTTAGCTACCGCCGACCTCTCTCTGGGAGGAAGCAGTGTACGGTGTCCGGGCGCGAGTGCCTGGGGAACGGCTTCCATATGCCAAAGCGAGGTTAGAAACAGGCCGTTGCGGAAGGCACCTCTTGGCTCAGCTCTTGCTACCTGGAGCTGCTAACCCTACACCGTTCCCCGTGGCTCTGGAACTCTCGGTGCTCAACCCTGACTCGGAGGAAAGAAGCCTGGAAACAAGCACAGCCCTAGCTCTCATCCCCTCTCCGCAGGGTGGGGCCACATGTTCCACCGTGCTTGTGTGCCCACCTGGGGAGGGGGTCCCACCAGAATTCCAAGGGAGAAAGAAGCAGGGGCCCAAGGCGCCTCTCGACTCAACACCTCTTGCCTGAAGCTAGGTCGCCAGGCCCAGTGTGCGTTGAGTCCGAACTGCCTTCCGCCTAACGCAAAGTAAGCAAACGCTAGAGGCCCCGAGCCTCAGCCAAGAATGCCCGACTTGAGCGCGCACTTCACCTGTGGGGTGTTTGTGTGAAAGTATGAGCAATGGAACCTAAACGTTACTCTGACCGAGAAACAGGCCTGTAAGGTAGTCCGCTCTCTCGACTCATCTCTTGTTTGAGGCGGTTAGCACTGCTCTACCCTGTGGGCCTGCCTGGAGGCCTACGTCCCTGGCCACTCTCACGAAGAATCCAGGCGAAGCGTGCCCGAACTTTACCTAGGAGCAGTGGAGAGGAACCCTGATATAGACAGAATCACGATTCCGGAGGGTGGCAACACTTTCAGGGTGTCTGTGTGAGAGCCTAGGAAACGATTCCCCTACGCCACAGGGCGAGAGAAACGGCTTCACGCAGTGGCACCTCTCACACCACTTCTAATGTCACGAAGCTAGTACTCCTCCAGCATGGATGCGTGGATCCCTGAGTTCCAGGCACCTCCTTCGAAGGCAGAAATCTGTGCAGATACCGTGCCTTAAGCTCCCGCCGGTCACTGGATTAGAGGACGGGGTATACTGTGTACTGTGGCTGAGAGCTCTGGGAACGGCCGCCCTATAGTCAACCCCAGCGAGAAAAAGGCCGGTGCTGAAGACACACCTCTTGGCTCAGCTCTTCTTTGTGGGCCTATTACCGTTGCCCCGTGTGTGAGTGCAGGCTGCAAAACAACCACCTAACTCGCAGGCACCACACTGAAGAGCATCCGTGCTTCAGCCAGGAGAGCTGCTGCTGAGAGTGGAAGCATTTCGCTGTGTGCCTGCAGGCATGCGCTGCCAGCGAGTAAAAAACCATTTGCCGAGTGACACACAGGCGGCGGCAGAAGGCAGAACACGAGTCCCCACTTGTTTCATGAAGCCAGGCCTGCGGCCCCGCTTTGGTATACAACTCTCACTGCTAGCGTACAAAGGCGAAGCCAAAACAGGGTAGAGAACCCGTGCTTTAGCTACGGCCGACCTCTCTGCGGGAGGAAGCAGTGTACGGTGTCCGGGCGCGAGTGCCTGGAGAACGGCTTCCATACGCCATAGCGAGGTTAGAAACAGGCCGTTGCGGAAGGCACCTCTCGGCTCAGCTCTTGCTACCTGGAGCTGCTAACTCTACACTGCTCCCCGTGGCTCTGGAACTCTCGGTGCTCAACCCTGACTTGGAGGAAAGAAGCCTGGAATCAAGCACAGCTTTAGCTCCCGTCCCCACTCCACAGGGTGCGGCCACATGTTCCACCGTGCTTGTGTGCCCACCTGGTGTTTGTCCCATCAGGATTCCAGGGAGAAAAAAGCAGGGGCCCAAGGCGCCAATCGACTCAACACCTCTTCCTGAAGCTACGTCCTCTGTCCCCTGTGTGCCTTCATGCCTAACTGCCATCCACCTAGCACAAAGGAAGAAAATGCTAGAGGCCGCGTACATCAGCCAAGAACGCCCTTCTTCAGAACAGACTTCAGCTGTGGTGTGTTTGTGTGAAAGCATGATCAATGGGACCTACAGGTTACTCTGCCCGAGACACAGGCCTGTAAGGAAGGCTGCTCTCTCGGCTAATATCTTGTTTGAGGCAGTTAGCACTGTTGTACCCCGTGGGCCTAACTTTAGGCCTTGTTCCCTGGCCACTCTCTCAAAGAATCCAGGCGAATCCTGCCTGAACTTTACCTAAGAGCAGTGGAGAGGAACCGTGATGTAGACAGCATCACGGTTCCGGAGGGTGGAAACACTTTCAGGGTTTCTATGTGGGAGCCTAGGAAACGACTCCCTTAAATCACAGGGCGAGAGAAACAGCTTCGCGCAGAGGCACGTCTCGCACCAGCTCTAGTGTCACGAAGCTGCCTGGACCCCTGAGTTCCAGGCACCATCTTCGAAGGCAGAAATCTGGGCAGATACCGTGCCTTAAGTTCCCTCCGGTCACTGGGTTAGAGGACGCGGTGTACTGTGTACTGTGGCTGAGAGCTCTGGCAACGGCCTCCTTAAAGTCAACGCCAGCGAGAAGAAGGCCGGTGCCGAAGACACATCTCTTGGCTCAGCTCTTCTTTCTGGGCCTAGTCCCGTTGCCCCGTGTGTGAGTGCAGGCCGCAAAACAACCACCTAACTCGCAGGCACCGCACTGTACAGCATCCGTGCTTCAGCCAGGATAGCCGTTGCTGAGAGTGGAAGCATTTCGCTGTGTGCCTGCGGGTGTGCGCTGCCAGCGAGCAAAAAACCATTTTCGGAGTGAGAATCAGGCGGCGGCAGAAGGCAGAACATGAGTTCCCACTTGTTTCATGAAGCCAGGCCTGGGCCCCGCTTTGCTATGCAAGTCTCATTGCTAGCGTACGAACGCGAAGCCCTAACAGTGTAGAGAACCCGTCCTTTAGCTACCGCCGACCTCTCTCTGGGAGGAAGCAGTGTACGGTGTCCGGGCGCGAGTGCCTGGGGAACGGCTTCCATATGCCAAAGCGAGGTTAGAAACAGGCCGTTGCGGAAGGCACCTCTCGGCTCAGCTCTTGCTACCTGGAGCTGCTAACCCTACACCGTTCCCCGTGGCTCTGGAACTCTCGGTGCTCAACCCTGACTCGGAGGAAAGAAGCCTGGAAACAAGCACAGCCCTAGCTCTCATCCCCTCTCCGCAGGGTGGGGCCACATGTTCCACCGTGCTTGTGTGCCCACCTGGGGAGGGGGTCCCACCAGAATTCCAAGGGAGAAAGAAGCAGGGGCCCAAGGCGCCTCTCGACTCAACACCTCTTGCCTGAAGCTAGGTCGCCAGGCCCAGTGTGCGTTGAGTCCGAACTGCCATCCGCCTAACGCAAAGTAAGCAAACGCTAGAGGCCCCGAACCTCAGCCAAGAATGCCCGACTTGAGCGCGCACTTCACCTGTGGGGTGTTTGTGTGAAAGTATGAGCAATGGAACCTAAACGTTACTCTGACCGAGAAACAGGCCTGTAAGGAAGTCCGCTCTCTCGACTCATCTCTTGTTTGAGGCGGTTAGCACTGCTCTACCCTGTGGGCCTGCCTGGAGGCCTACGTCCCTGGCCACTCTCACGAAGAATCCAGGCGAAGCGTGCCCGAACTTTACCTAGGAGCAGTGGAGAGGAACCCTGATATAGACAGAATCACGATTCCGGAGGGTGGCAACACTTTCAGGGTGTCTGTGTGAGAGCCTAGGAAACGATTCCCCTACGCCACAGGGCGAGAGAAACGGCTTCACGCAGTGGCACCTCTCACACCACTTCTAATGTCACGAAGCTAGTACTCCTCCAGCATGGATGCGTGGATCCCTGAGTTCCAGGCACCTCCTTCGAAGGCAGAAATCTGTGCAGATACCGTGCCTTAAGCTCCCGCCGGTCACTGGATTAGAGGACGGGGTATACTGTGTACTGTGGCTGAGAGCTCTGGGAACGGCCGCCCTATAGTCAACCCCAGCGAGAAAAAGGCCGGTGCTGAAGACACACCTCTTGGCTCAGCTCTTCTTTGTGGGCCTATTACCGTTGCCCCGTGTGTGAGTGCAGGCTGCAAAACAACCACCTAACTCGCAGGCACCACACTGAAGAGCATCCGTGCTTCAGCCAGGAGAGCTGCTGCTG